>NW_025758609.1:0-5067 GCF_021184085.1 Oncorhynchus gorbuscha | reverse complement strand
GAGTTTATTAATGCTCAAAACCGAATAACTGAAATCCTCTAGATAGTAGAGGGGAAAACAACTGGAGAAGCGGCCACAGACTGCAGGTCGCTGCGGGTAGGCGCAGGCCGTAGTCAACTGAGACACCTGCTCACACGCAGCGTCTGAAGAAGGCACAAAACACGACAGGACAGGGTGATACACAATCACGGCAAAAACACGACAGGACAGGGCGAAACGCAATTACAGCATGGAATACAAAACAAGGAACCGATGGAACAGGAACGGATCACAAAGGAATAAATAGGGAGTCTAATCAGGGAAAGGATCGGGAACAGGTGTGGAAAGACTAAATGATGATTAGGGGAATAGGAACAGCTGGGAGCAGGAACGGAACGACAGAGAGAAGAGAGAGCGAGAGAGTGAGAGAGGGAGGGGGAGAGAGAAGGATAGAACCAAACAAGACCAGCAGAGGGAAACGAATAGCATGGGGAGCACAGGGACAAGACATGACAATGAATGACAAACATGACAGTACCCCCCACTCACCGAGCGCCCCTGGCGCACTCGAGGAGGAATCCTGGCGGCAACGGAGGAAATCATCGATGAGCGAACGGTCCAGCACGTCCCGAGACGGAACCCAACTCCTCTCCTCAGGACCGTAACCCTCCCAATCCACTAGGTATTGGTGACCCGTCCCCGAGAACGCATGTCCATAATTTTATGTACCTTGTAAATAGGTGCGCTCGACAAGGACGGAGGGGGAGGGAAGACGAACGGGGTGCGAAGAAAGGGCTTAACACAGGAGACATGGAAGACAGGATGGACGCGACGAAGATGTCGCGGAAGAAGCAGTCGCACAGCGACAGGATTGACGACCTGGGAGACACGGAACGGACCAATGAACCGCGGAGTCAACTTACGAGAAGCTGTCGTAAGAGGAAGGTTGCGAGTGGAAAGCCACACTCTCTGGCCGCAACAATACCTTGGACTCTTAATCCTGCGTTTATTGGCGGCTCACCGTCTGTGCCCTGTAACGGCAAAGTGCAGACCTCACCCTCCTCCCAGGTGCGCTCACAACGTTGGACAAACGCTTGAGCGGAGGGAACGCTGGACTCGGCAAGCTGGGATGAGAACAGAGGAGGCTGGTAACCCAGACTACTCTGAAACGGAGATAACCCGGTAGCAGACGAAGGAAGCGAATTGTGAGCGTATTCTGCCCAGGGGAGCTGTTCTGCCCAAGACGCAGGGTTCCTGAAAGAAAGGCTGCGTAGTATGCGACCAATCGTCTGATTGGCCCTCTGCTTGACCGTTAGACTGGGGATGAAACCCGGAAGAGAGACTGACGGACGCACCAATCAAACGACAGAACTCCCTCCAAAACTGTGACGTGAATTGCGGACCTCTGTCTGAAACGGCGTCTAACGGGAGGCCATGAATTCTGAATACATTCTCAATAATGATTTGTGCCGTCTCCTTAGCGGAAGGAAGTTTAGCGAGGGGAATGAAATGTGCCGCCTTAGAGAACCTATCGACAACCGTCAGAATCACAGTCTTCCCCGCAGACAAAGGCAGACCGGTAATGAAGTCTAAGGCAATGTGAGACCATGGTCGAGAAGGAATGGGAGCGGTCTGAGACGACCGGCAGGAGGAGAGTTACCCGACTTAGTCTGCGCGCAGTCCGAACAGGCAGCCACGAAACGGCGCGTGTCACGCTCCTGAGTCGGCCACCAAAAGCGCTGGCGAATAGACGCAAGAGTGCCTCGAACACCGGGATGACCCGCTAACTTGGCAGAGTGAGCCCACTGAAGAACAGCCAGACGAGTGGAAACAGGGACGAAAAGGAGGTTACTAGGACAAGCGCGCGGCGACGCAGTGTGCGTGAGTGCTTGCTTAACCTGTCTTTCAATTCCCCAGACTGTTAACCCGACAACACGCCCATAAGGAAGAATCCCTCGGGATCAGTAGAAGCCACAGAAGAACTAAACAGACGGGATAAGGCATCAGGCTTGGTGTTCTTGCTACCCGGACGGTAAGAAATCACAAACTCGAAACGAGCGAAAAACAACGCCCAACGAGCTTGACGGGCATTAAGTCGTTTGGCAGAACGGATGTACTCAAGGTTCTTATGGTCTGTCCAAACGACAAAGGAACGGTCGCCCTCCAACCACTGTCGCCATTCGCCTAGGGCTAAGCGGATGGCGAGCAGTTCACGGTTACCCACATCATAGTTGCGCTCAGATGGCGACAGGCGATGAGAAAATAAGCGCAAGGATGAACCTTATCGTCAGACTGGGAGCGCTGGGATAGAATGGCTCCCACGCCTACCTCTGAAGGCCAACCTCGACAATGAATTGTCTAGTGACGTCAGGAGTAACGAGGATAGGAGCGGACGTAAACGTTCTTTTAGAAGATCAAAAGCTCCTGGGCGGAACCGACCACTTAAAACACGTCTTGACAGAAGTAAGAGCTGTGAGAGGGGCAGCAACTTGACCGAAATTACGAATGAAACGCCGATAGAAATTAGCGAAACCTAAGAAGCGCTGCAACTCGACACGTGACCTTGGAACGGGCCAATCACTGACAGCTTGGACCTTAGCGGAATCCATCTGAATGCCTTCAGCGGAAATAACGGAACCGAGAAAAGTAACGGAGGAGACATGAAAAGAGCACTTCTCAGCCTTTACGTAGAGACAATTCTCTAAAAGGCGCTGTAGAACACGTCGAACGTGCTGAACATGAATCTCGAGTGACGGAGAAAAATCAGGATATCGTCAAGATAGACAAAAACAAAATGTTCAGCATGTCTCTCAGAACATCATTAACTAATGCCTGAAAACAGCTGGCGCATTGGCGAGACCGAACGGCAGAACCCGGTACTCAAAATGCCCTAACGGAGTATTAAACGCCGTTTTCCACTCGTCCCCTCTCTGATGCGCACGAGATGGTAAGCGTTACGAAGGTCCAACTTAGTAAAGCACCTGGCTCCCTGCAGAATCTCGAAGGCTGATGACATAAGGGGAAGCGGATAACGATTCTTAACCGTTATGTCATTCAGCCCTCGATAATCCACGCAGGGGCGCAGAGTACCGTCCTTCTTCTTAACAAAAAGAACCCCGCCCCGGCCGGAGAGGAAGAAGGCACTATGGTACCGCGTCAAGAGACACAGACAAATAATCCTCGAGAGCCTTACGTTCGGGAGCCGACAGAGAGTATAGTCTACCTCGAGGAGGAGTGGTCCCCGGAAGGAGATCAATACTACAATCATACGACCGGTGAGGAGGAAGGGAGTGGCTCGGACCGACTGAAGACCGTGCGCAGATCATGATATTCCTCCGGCACTCCTGTCAAATCGCCAGGTTCCTCCTGAGAAGTAGGGACAGAAGAAATGGGAGGGATGGCAGACATTAAACACTTCACATGACAAGAAACGTTCCAGGATAGGATAGAATTACTAGACCAATTAATAGAAGGATTATGACATACAAGCCAGGGGTGACCCAAAACAACAGGTGTAAACGGTGAACGGAAAATCAAAAAAAGATAGTCTCACTGTGGTTACCAGATACTGTGAGAGTTAAAGGTAGTGTCTCAAATTTGATACTGGGAAGATGACTACCATCTAAGGCAAAACATGGGCGTAGGGCCTGTCTAACGGTCTGAAAGGAATGTTATGTTTCCGAGCCCATGCTTCGTCCATGAAACAACCCTCAGCCCAGAGTCAATCAAAGCACTGCATGTAGCACCCGAACCGGTCCAGCGTAGATGGACCGACATAGTAGTACAAGATCTAGATGAAGGGACCTGAGTAGTAGCGCTCACCAGTAGCCCTCCGCTTACTGATGGGCTCTGGCCTCTTACTGACATGAAATAACAAAATGTCCAGCAACTCCGCAATAGAGGCACAGGCGGTTGGTGATCCTCTGTTCCCTCTCCTTATTCGAGATGCGAATCCCTCCCAGCTGCATGGGCTCAGTCTCAAAGCCAGAGGGAGATGGTTGCGATGCGGAGCAGGAAACACTGCTGATGCGAGCTCTCTTCCACGAGCCCGGTGACGAAGATCTACCCGTCGTTCTATGCGGATGGCGAGAGCAATCAAGGAGTCCACATCTGAAGGAACCTCCCGGGAGAGAATCTCATCCTTAACCACTGCGTGGAGTCCCTCCAGAAAACGGAGCGAGCAGCGCCGGCTCGTTCCACTCACTAGAGGCAGCAAGAGTGCGAAACTCAATGAATAATCCGCTATGGACCGTTCACCTTGGCATAAGGAAGCCAGGGCCCTAGAAGCCTCCTCACCAAAAACTGAACGGTCAAAAACCCGAATCATCTCCTCTTTAAAGTTCTGGAATCTGTTAGAGCAATCAGCCCTTGCCTCCCAGATAGCTGTGCCCCATTCTCGAGCCCGGCCAGTAAGGAGTGAAATGACGTAAGCAACCGAGCTCTCTCTAGAGTATGTGTTGGTTGGAGAGAGAACACAATCTCACACTGCGTGAGAAAGGAGCGGCACTCAGTGGGCTGCCCGGAGTAGCAAGGTGGGTTATTAACCCTGGGTTCAGGAGGCTCGGCAGGCCAGGAGTAACAGGTGGCTAGAAACAGAGTTTATTAATGCTCAAAACCGAATAACTGAAATCCTCTAGATAGTAGAGGGAAAACAACTGGAGAAGCGGCCACAGACTGCAGGTCGCTCGGGTAGGCGCAGGCCGTAGTCAACTGAGACACCTGCTCACACGCAGCGTCTGAAGAAGGCACAAAACACGACAGGACAGGGTGATACACAATCACGGCAAAAACACGACAGGACAGGGCGAAACGCAATTACAGCATGGAATACAAAACAAGGAACCGATGGAACAGGAACGGATCACAAAGGAATAAATAGGGAGTCTAATCAGGGGAAAGGATCGGGAACAGGTGTGGAAAGACTAAATGATGATTAGGGGAATAGGAACAGCTGGGAGCAGGAACGGAACGACAGAGAGAAGAGAGAGCGAGAGAGTGAGAGAGGGAGGGGGAGAGAGAAGGATAGAACCAAACAAGACCAGCAGAGGGAAACGAATAGCATGGGGAGCACAGGGACAAGACATGACA
>NW_025758608.1:0-5068 GCF_021184085.1 Oncorhynchus gorbuscha | reverse complement strand
GGCCAGCTTAGGAAGAGTCTTGGTGGTTCCAAACTTCTTCCATTTAAGAATGATTGTTATGCGGGTGAATGAGGACCCAAAAGCGACTTGGCGAAAACAGAGTCTTTAATCCAGTAAAGTAAAAATACAATCAAAAAACACAATTTCCACTCGTAATGACGAGAACCGACTGGAGACTCGATCTTGAACTGCAGGTTGCCTCGGGAAGGCACTTGAACTCAGCAGACTCAGACACCTGCTCACCACGCAGCATCTGAGGGAAACACGACACGACAGGGCGATACACAGACACAGCACGGTGAACAATAGACAAGGATCCGACCGGACAGGAACGGAAAACAAGGGAAGAAATAGGGACTCTAATCAGGGGAAAAGATAAGGAACAGGTGTGGGAAGACTAAATGATTGATTAGGGGAATAGGAACAGCTGGGAGCAGGAACGGAACGATAGAGAGAAGAGAGAGAGGAAGGGAGAGAGAAAAAGGGGAACGAACCTAAAAGACCAGCAGGGGAAAGTGAACAGAGGGAAAAGCAAAATGACAAGACAATCTAAGACAAAACATGACAGTACCCCCACTCACCGGCGCCTCCTGGCGCTCTCGAGGAAGGAACACTGGCGGCAACGGAGGAAATCATAGATCAAACGGTCCAGCACGTCCCGAGAAAGAACCCAACTCCTCTCCTCAGGACCGTAGCAAAACGATAAAAAGGGAAACTAGGGTACTACTCTAAAAAAAAAAAAAAATGAGACACGGGTAGAGAACTGAAAGCTTAAGAGCAAACAGGACCAAACAGGCCAGGAGAGTAACAACTAGGGACAGACTAAGACACAGCAAGGGCAGGAACAAGAACAGGAGAGATGCGTGGCAGGGAACAGACTGAGACCCAGCAAGACCAGGAGCAGAAGCAGAAAAAAATTACCAGACTTCTGCGCGCAGTCTGAACACGCAGCCACGAAACGGCGCGTGTCACGCTCCTGAGTAGGCCACCAAAACCGCTGGCGAATAGAAGCAAGCGTACCCCGAACGCCGGGATGGCCAGCTAACTTGGCAGAGTGAGCCCACTGAAGAACAGCCAGACGAGTAGAAACAGGAACGAAAAGAAGGTTACTAGGACAAGCGCGCGCGACGCAGTGTGCGTGAGTGCTTGTTAACCTGTCTCTCAATTCCCAGACAGTCAACCCCGACAACACGCCCAACAGGAAGGATCCCTCGGGATCGGTAGAAACCACAGAAGAACTAAAGAGACGGGATAAAGCATGAGGCTTGGTGTTCTTAGTACCCGGGCAATAAGAAATAACGAACTCGAAACGAAACGCAAAAACAACGCCCAACGAGCATGACGCGCATTCAGTCGTTTGGCATAACGGATGTACTCAAGGTTCTCTTGGTCAGTCAAACGACAAAAGGAACGGTCGCCCCCCTCCAACCACTGTCGCCATTTGCCTAGGGCTAAACGGATGGCGAGCAGTTCGCGGTTAGCCACATCATAGTTACGTTCCGACGGTGACAGGTGATGAGAAAATACGCACAAGGGTGGACCCCATCGTCAGTATCGGAGCGCTGGGACAGAATGGCTCCCACGCCCACCCCGGCGCGTCAACCTCAACAATAAACGGTTTAGTGACGTCAGGTGCAACAAGGATAGGAGCGGATGCAAACGCTTCTTGAAGAGAACAGGACAACAATCATACGACCGGTGAGGAGGAAGGGAGTTGGTTCTGGACCGACTGAAGACCGTGCGCAGACCATGATACTCCTCCGGCACTCCTGTCAAATCACCAGGTTCCTCCTGAGAAGAGGGGACAGAACAAACAGGAGAAATAGCAGACATTAAACACTTCACATGACAAGAAACGTTCCAGGAAAGGATAGAATTACTAGACCAATCAAAAGAAGGATTATGACACACTAGCCAGGGATGACCCAAAACAACAGGTGTAAAAGGTGAACAAAAAATCAAAAAAAAATGGTCTCACTATGGTTACCAGATACAGTGAGGGTTAAAGGTAGTGTTTCATATAATATACTGGGGAGAGGACTACCATCCAAGGCAAACATGACCGTGGGCTCCCTAACTGTCTGAGAGGAATGTCATGTTCCCGCGCCCAGGCTTCGTCCATAAAACAGCCCTCTGCCCCAGAGTCTATTAATGCACTGCAGGAAGCTGCCGATCCGGTCCAGCGTAGATGGACCGGTAAGGTAATACATGTACTTGACGGAGAGGACCGTCTAGTAGCGCTTATCAGTCGCCCTCCGCTTACTGATGAGCTCTGGCCTTTAACTGGACATGACATGACAAAATGACCAGCGGAACCGCAATAGAGACAGAGGCGGTTGGTGATTCTCCGTTCCCTCTCCTTAGTCGAGATGCGAATACCCCCAGCTGCATTGGCTCAACACCTGAGTCAGTGGGGAAAAAAGACGGTAGTGTCGGAGAGAGGGGAGACACAGTTAACGCGAGCTCTCTTCTATGAGCTCGGTGACGAAGATCTACCCGTCGTTCAATGCGAATAGCGAGTTCAATCAAAGAATCCACGCTGGATGGAACCTCCCGAGAGAGAATCTCATCCTTAACCTTAGCGTGGAGTCCCTCCAGAAAACGAGCGAGCAACGCCTGCTCGTTCCAGTTACTGGAGGCAGCAAGAGTGCGAAAACTCTATAGAGTAATCCGTTATGGATCGATTACCTTGACATAGGGAAGACAGGGACCAGGAAGCTTCTTTCCCAAAAACTGAACGATCAAAAACTCTTATCATCTCCTCTTTAAAGCTCAGATAATTGTTAGTACACTCAGCGCTTGCCTCCCAGATAGCTGTGCCCCACTGCCGAGCCCGACCAGTAAGGAGTGATATGACGTAGGCAATCCGAGCTCTCTCTCTTGAGTATGTGTTGGGTTGGAGAGAGAAAACTATATCACACTGGGTGAGAAAGGAGCGGCACTCAGTGGGCTGCCCAGAATAACATGGTGGGTTATTAACCCTAGGTTCCGGAGGCTCGGAAGACCCGGAAGTAGCTGGTGGCACGAGACGAAGACTCTGATACTGTCCTGAGAGGTCGGAGACCTGAGCGGCCAGGGTCTCAACGGCATGTCGAGCAGCAGACAATTCCTGCTCGTGTCTGCCGAGCATCGCTCCCTGGAACTCGAGAGTAGAGTAGAGAGAATCCATAGTCGCTGGGTCCATTCTTGGTCGGATCCTTCTGTTATGCGGGTGAATGAGGACCCAAAAGCGACTTGGCGAAAACAGAGTCTTTAATCCAGTAAAGTAAAAATACAATCAAAAAACACAATTTCCACTCGTAATGACGAGAACCGACTGGAGACTCGATCTTGAACTACAGGTTGCCTCGGGAAGGCACTTGAACTCAGCAGACTCAGACACCTGCTCACCACGCAGCATCTGAGGGAAACACGACACGACAGGGCGATACACAGACACAGCACGGTGAACAATAGACAAGGATCCGACCGGACAGGAACGGAAAACAAGGGAAGAAATAGGGACTCTAATCAGGGGAAAAGATAAGGAACAGGTGTGGGAAGACTAAATGATTGATTAGGGGAATAGGAACAGATGGGAGCAGGAACGGAACGATAGAGAGAAGAGAGAGAGGAAGGGAGAGAGGAAAAGGGGAACGAACCTAAAAAGACCAGCAGGGGGAAAGTGAACAGAGGGAAAAGCAAAATGACAAGACAATCTAAGACAAAACATGACAATGATGGAGGCCACTGTGTTCTTCGGGACCTTCAATGCTGCAGACATTTTGTAGTACCCTTCCCTCGATCTGTGCCTCGACACAATCCTGATTCGGAGCTCTTCGGCCAATTCCTTCGTCCCCATGGCTTGGTTTTTGCTCTGACATGCACTGTCAACTGTGGGACCTATGGGATCTTATATACTGTAGTCAGATGCGTGCCTTTCCAAATCATGTCCAATCAATGGAATTTCCTCAGGTGGACTCCAATCAAGTTGTAGAAACATCTCAAGGATTATCAATGGAAACAAGATGCATCTGAGCTCAATTTCGAGGCTCATAGCGAAAGGTCTGGCGTATTGTGTGTGGATTAATGAAGAGAAATGTGTACTTAATCAATTTTAGAATAAGGTTGTAACATAACAAAATGTGGGAAAAGTGAAGAGATCTGAATACTTCCAAATTCACTGTACGCTGCTGCTACTCTGTTTATCATATAATCTGATGCCTCATCACCTTAACCCTATATATGCAGTGTATTCAGAAAGAATTCAAAAGCCCTTCACTTTTTCCACAGTTTGATGTGTTACAGTCTGGATTTAAAATACATTGAGATTTGTGTTATTGATCTACACACAATACAGCATAATGTCAAAGTGGACATTTGTTTGTAGCACATTTTTTCTACATTAATAATGAATGAAAAGCTGAAAAGTCTTGAGTCAATAAGTAGTCAAGCCCTTTGTTATGGCAAGCCTAAATAGGTTCTGGAGTAAACATGTTAACACAACAAATCACATAATAAGTTTCATGGACTCATTCTGGGTGCAATAACACACATACAATTCTCTGTAATTATCTCAAATGTAAAAAAGCAGACGCTGAATATCTCTTTCAGCATGCTGAAGTTGTTAATTAGTCTTTGCACGGTGTATCAATACACCAAGTCACTGCAAAGATACAGGCATCCTTCCTAACTCAGTTGCCGGAGAAGAATGATTTTTATAGGATAATGGACAAATATTGTACAATCCAGGTATACAAAGCTCTTAGAGACTTACCCAAGAAGCCTTACAGCTGTAATCGCTGCCCAAGGTGTTTCTAACTTGTATTGGCTCAGGGGGGTGAATACAAATTTAATCAATATAAAAAATATATTAATATTGGCATTACAAAGATTACAATAAAATCAATTTTAATCCCAATTTGTAACACAACAAAATGTTTGATAAAGTCAAGGGGTGTGAATACTTTCTGAAGGCACTGTGTCTACCAATATCACTCCAGTATCCTGTATATAGCTTACTTCTCGTTGTAACAGCGTTCTTCGTTTGTAGAAAGAGAGTCGGACCGAACTGCGGCGTGGTGGTTAC
>NW_025758607.1:0-5068 GCF_021184085.1 Oncorhynchus gorbuscha | reverse complement strand
TCTGTGGAACACTGGGTCTGTACATAGTCAACGGTAGGCTGAGAGGGGACTCTTTGGTAGGTACACCTACAGCTCTGTGGAACACTGGGTCTGTACATAGTCAACGGTAGGCTGAGAGGGGACTCTTTTGGTAGGTACACCTACAGCTCTGTGGAACACTGGGTCTGTACATAGTCAACGGTAGGCTGAGAGGGGACTCTTTTGGTAGGTACACCTACAGCTCTGTGGAACACTGGGTCTGTACATAGTCAACGGTAGGCTGAGAGGGGACTCTTTTGGTAGGTACACCTACAGCTCTGTGGAACACTGGGTCTGTACATAGTCAACGGTAGGCCGAGAGGGGACTCTTTTGATAGGTACACCTACAGCTCTGTGGAACACTGGGTCTGTACATAGTCAACGGTAGGCTGAGAGGGGACTCTTTTGATAGGTACACCTACAGCTCATCCCTTGGCAGCAGCACTGTAGACTACTTCCTCACCGACCAAAACCCAGAGTCTCTCAGAGCCTTCACAGTCAGCCAACTAACACCTCTCTCAGACCACAGTAAAATCACAGTGTATCTGAGAAGAGTGGAACCCAACCATGAAACATCACGGCATAGTAAATTACATGGTACTAAACAGGCCTATAGATGGAGTGCAAACAGTACCGAAATCTACCAAAAAGCAACTAGTACCCAAAAAATACTATCTTTCCTGGACAACTTTTTAGCCTTAACATTCTCCTACAGCAATAAAGGCTTACATTTGGCAGTTTGGAACATAAACTTTATATTTGACAAATTAACCTCCTTGGCTAATCTAAAAAAAACACAAGAGCCAACCAAAAATAATAGATAATGAAAAATGGCTTGATAATGATTGCAAAAATCGAAGAAAGTCATTGAGAAATATATCTACACAAAAACACAGAGACCAAGACAACAAAAATAATACAAACACACCGTAAGAACAAAAAAGGAACAGAGCATTAGAAATCAGCTGAATCTAATTGAGGAATACATAGAATCAAACCACTTCTGGGAGAATTGGAATAAATTAAACAAACCTCATCAGGAGGAATTGGCTCTCCAAAATGGGGATATGTGGACATATCACTGCAAACAAAAACGCACGCTCATTCTTATGTTTTATGAATGTATTGTATAGTGTGTGTATGGCAGGCTTACATACAATGATGGTAAAAACCAAACATTTGAGAGTACGCTGTACGCTGACCCTGGTGCTAGAGGGGGGATACGCAGCTGGAGGTTGAATGTTTGAAGTGGTAGGGGACAATACAAGTTTGGGAACCACTGCTCTACAGCAATATAACAAAGAGCCAAGAACAGAAAGATATGCATGAAAAATGACAAATCCTTGAATAAACAGTCAAAGTCTTTCCGAATCCTGTGGATACCCCAATTACAGAATAATAATTACTGGAAAAACTATGCACGCTCCAACCCAAAAAGACCTGTGGTGCTGATGATATTGGCTATACTCAACCTGTTCAACATTATCCTCACTGCAGGTATTTTCCCCGATATTTGGAACCAAGGTTGGGCGCATCAATCGATAAAAATGGAGACAAATTTAACTCAAATGATTACAGAGGAATTAACGTTAACAGCAACTTGGGGAAAAACCTCTGCAGTATTATAAAGAGCAGACTAAATCATTTCCTTGATGAACACAACGTCCCGAACAGAAGCCAGATTGGATTTCTTGTATTTATTATCGTTTTATTATCGTTTACTCTAATTGACAAACAAGTCAACCAAAACAAAGGCAAAATCTACTTGTGTTTGTAGACTTCAAGAAACCATTTGATTCAATTTGGCACAAAGGTATTTTTCTAAACTAATAGAAAGTGGTATTGGAGAGAAAACATATGATGTTATTAAATCAATGTACACTAAAAACAAATGTGCGGTTAAAGCAAACAGACTTCTTCTTTCAGGGACGGGGAGTGAAACAGGGCTGCCCAATATGTCCAACACTATTTAACATCTACATTAATGAATTGGCCAAAACATTAGAACAATCGGCAGCACCTGGTCTCACCCTACAAAACACTGAAATCAAATGTCTGCTGTATGCAGATGACCTGGTGCTGCTGTCTCCCACTAAGGAGGAATTACAGCAGCACCTCGATCATCTGCACAGGTTCTGTCAGACCTGGGCTCTGACCGTTAATCACAGGTTCTGTCAGAACTGGGCTCTGACCGTTAATCACAGGTTCTGTCAGACCTGGGCTCTGACCATTACTCACCGGTTCTGTTAGGCCTGGACTCTGACCGTTAATCACCGGTTCTGTCAGACCTGGGCTCTGACCGTTAATCACCGGTTCTGTCAGACCTGGGCTCTGACCGTTAATCACCGGTTCTATCAGAGCTGGGCTCTGACCGTTACTCACCGGTTCTGTCAGACCTGGGCTCTGACCGTTAATCACCGGTTCTGTCAGACCTGGGCTCTGACCGTTAATCACAGGTTCTGTCAGACCTGGGCTCTGACCGTTAATCACAGGTTCTGTCAGACCTGGGCTCTGACCATTACTCACCGGTTCTGTTAGGCCTGGACTCTGACCGTTAATCACCGGTTCTGTCAGACCTGGGCTCTGACCGTTAATCACCGGTTCTGTCAGAGCTGGGCTCTGACCGTTACTCACCGGTTCTGTCAGACCTGGGCTCTGACCGTTACTCACCGGTTCTGTCAGACCTGGGCTCTGACCATTACTCACCGGTTCTGTTAGACCTGGACTCTGACCGTTAATCACCGGTTCTGTCAGACCTGGGCTCTGACCGTTACTCACCGGTTCTGTCAGACCTGGGCTCTGACCGTTACTCACCGGTTCTGTCAGACCTGGGCTCTGACCGTTAATCTAAAAAAAACTGAATACAATGATATTCAGAAAAGGTTCAGAAATCAGGCCATTGTGACTGATAGAAAACTGAAGAAAACACTGACTAGGTAGAGACTCGGTGAGCACAGTCTGGCTATAGAGACTGGTCGTCACAGGCAAACCTGGCTGCCCAGAGAGGACAGGCTGTGCTCACTCTGCTCCATGGGAGAGGTAGAGACAGAGCTGCATTTCCAATTACACCATGACAAATACTCAAACCTAAGATAATATTTATTTCCCCAAATTATAATCTGAAACAATAAAATATGAAGAGACAATCTAATATTTATTGGGTGAAAAGCCTAACTTTGAGAGAGAGCATCAGGGTCATATTGAAAGCTATGAGGTCTATTGGCTGACACTTTCTGTCTGTTTTGGCCCTGTCTGTGTTGCGTCAGAAAAAACGTATTTCACCCTGAAACCAGCCAGGAAACCTTTAAAAACCGTTGTCTTAGGAGATCTAGATGGCCACTCTCTGACAGCTAGATTTTGTCTGGTCTCCGTCTATTCCTCAGAGCAAGACAGAAAAGGAGACAAGTTAGGAGACTAGAAGGACAGTCAGTTGCCCGGGATACAAACCCCTGGACTTCATACTGTGACTGTCATCTCGAGACAATTTATATACATTACACTAGGCCATGATGGTCCTATCCCTATCCTCTTCCATACAGCACACACACACACACACACACACACACACACACACACACACACACACACACACACACACACACACACACACACACACACACACACACACACACACACACACACACACACACACACACACACACACACACACACACACACACACACACACACACACACACACACAGAGGCAGTGCAGTGTTTTCTAAGCCCCGGGGCTCCTACATTTAATTATAGTTTGGGATTAGAAAGCAATAGCATCAAGCAGAGAAGAGAAAAACACCCCGCTCCACCCGGAAAACACATCATTTTACAGTGGAAGACCTCAGCTACTAACACAAGTCAACAGTGTCAAACAAATCTCTCATCTCTTCTGATTTTTCCTCTCTCTCTGTCTTGCTGCTGTGACGGCACACTATGGTATTTCACCCTATAGATATGGGAGTTTATCAAAATTGGATTTTGTTTTCAAATCCTTTGTGGGTCTGTGTAATCTGAGGGAAATATGTGTGTCTAATATGGTCATGCATGTGTGCAGCTCAGTTTCCACCTCATTTTGTGGGCAGTGTGGGCAGTGTGCACATAGTCTGTCTTCTCATGAAAGACAGGTCTGCCTACGGCGGCCTTTCGCAATAGCAAGGTTATTCTCACTGAGTCTGTACATACGCAAAGCTTCCCTTACATTTGGGTTAGTCACAGTGGTATTCTGCCATTGTGTAATCTTTGTTTAGGGCCATATAACATTACAGTTTGCTGTTTTTAGGTTACCTCTTTCTAATGTGTCAAGTAACTATCTTTTTGTTTTCTCATGATTTGGTTGGGTCTAATTGTGTTGCTGTCCTGGGGCTCTGTGGGGTGTGTTTGTGTTTATGAACAGAGCTCCAGGACCAGCTTGCTTAGGGGACTCTTCTCTAGGTTTATCTCTCTATAGGTGATGGCTTTGTTATGGAAGGTTTGGGAACCGCTTCATTTGAGGTATTTTCTGTATTTTGATAATTTATCGGCCTAATTCTACTCTGCATGTATAATTTGGTGTAGAACGTTGTTCCCGGATGATGTTTTTGTAGAATTCTACATGCAGAGTCTCAAATTGGTGTTTGTCCCCTTTTGTGAATTATTTGTTGGTGAGCGGACCCCAGACCTCACAACCATAAAGGGCAATGGGTTCTATAGCCGAATCAAGTATTTTTTGCCAAATCCTATTTGGGTTCTAATTTTACGTTCCTTTTGATGGCGTTGAAGGACCTTGCCTTGTCTTTCAAATCGTTGTAGCTTGTAGAAGTTAGCTGTGGTGCTGATGTTTAGGCTGATGTAGATAAAGTTTTTTGTGTGCTTTAGGGCAAAGGTGTCTAGATGGAATTTGTATTCGTGGTCCTGGGAACTGGACCTTTTTTGGAACACCATTATTTTTGTCTTACTGAGATTTACTGTCAGGGCCCAGGTCTGATAGACTCTGTGCATAAGATCTAGGTGCTGCTGTAGGCCCTCCTTGGTTGGTGACAGAAGAACCAGATCATCAGCAAACAGCAGACAT
>NW_025758606.1:0-5069 GCF_021184085.1 Oncorhynchus gorbuscha | reverse complement strand
GTTATGCAGGTGAATGAGGACCCAAAAGCGACTTGGCGAAAACAGAGTTTTTAATCCAGTAAGAAACTTTACAAAACAAAAAGCATAATACTACTCGTAAAGACGAGAACAGACAGGAGACTTGATCGAGAACTGCAGGTTGCCTCGGGAAGGCACTTGAACCTAGCAGACTCAGACACCTGCTCACCACGCAGCATCTGAGGGAAACACGACACGACAGGGCAAAACATAGACACAGCACGGTGAATTATAGATGAGGATCCGACAGGGCAGGTACGGAAAACAAGGAGAGAAATAGGGACTCTAATCAGGGAAAAGGATCGGGAACAGGTGTGGGAAGACTAAATGATGATTAGGGGAATAGGAACAGCTGGGAGCAGGAACGGAACGATAGAGAGAAGAGAGAGCGAGAGAGTGAGAGAGGGAGGGGGAGAGAGAGGGATAGAAAGAGGGAAAGAACCTAATAAGACCAGCAGAGGGAAACGAATAGAAGGGGAAGCACAGGGACAAGACATGATAATTAATGACAAAACATGACAGTACCCCCCACTCACCGAGCGCCTCCTGGCGCACTCGAGGAGGAATCCTGGCGGCAACGGAGGAAATCATCAATGAGTGAACGGTCCAGCACGTCCCGAGACGGAACCCAACTCCTCTCCTCAGGACCGTAACCCTCCCAATCCACTAAGTATTGGTGACCCCGTCCCCGAGAACGCATGTCCATGATCTTATGTACCTTGTAAATAGGTGCGCTCTCGACAAGGACGGGAGGGGGAGGGAAGACGAACGGGGGTGCGAAGAAAGGGCTTGACACAGGAGACATGGAAGACAGGATGGACGCGACGAAGATGTCGCGGAAGAAGCAGTCGCACAGCGACAGGATTGACGACCTGGGAGACACGGAACGGACCAATGAACCGCGGAGTCAACTTACGAGAAGCTGTCGTAAGAGGAAGGTTGCGAGTGGAAAGCCACACTCTCTGGCCGCAACAATACCTTGGACTCTTAATCCTGCGTTTATTGGCGGCTCTCACAGTCTGTGCCCTGTAGCGGCAAAGTGCAGACCTCACCCTCCTCCAGGTGCGCTCACAACGTTGGACAAACGCTTGAGCGGAGGGAACGCTGGACTCGGCAAGCTGGGATGAGAACAGAGGAGGCTGGTAACCCAGACTACTCTGAAACGGAGATAACCCGGTAGCAGACGAAGGAAGCGAGTTGTGAGCGTATTCTGCCCAGGGGAGCTGTTCTGCCCAAGACGCAGGGTTTCTGAAAGAAAGGCTGCGTAGTATGCGACCAATCGTCTGATTGGCCCTCTCTGCTTGACCGTTAGACTGGGGATGAAACCCGGAAGAGAGACTGACGGACGCACCAATCAAACGACAGAACTCCCTCCAAAACTGTGACGTGAATTGCGGGCCTCTGTCTGAAACGGCGTCTAACGGGAGGCCATGAATTCTGAACACATTCTCGATAATGATTTGTGCCGTCTCCTTAGCGGAAGGAAGTTTAGCGAGGGGAATGAAATGTGCCGCCTTAGAGAACCTATCGACAACCGTAAGAATCACAGTCTTCCCCGCAGACAAAGGCAGACCGGTAATGAAGTCTAGGGCGATGTGAGACCATGGTCGAGAAGGAATGGGGAGCGGTCTGAGACGACCGGCAGGAGGAGAGTTACCCGACTTAGTCTGCGCGCAGTCCGAACAAGCAGCCACGAAACGGCGCGTGTCACGCTCCTGAGTCGGCCACCAAAAGCGCTGGCGAATAGACGCAAGAGTGCCTCGAACACCGGGATGACCAGCTAACTTGGCAGAGTGAGCCCACTGAAGAACAGCCAGACGAGTGAACAGGAACAAAAAATAAAAGGAGGTTACTAGGACGTGTTACGCGACGCAGTGTGCGTGAGTGCTTGCTTAACCTGTCTTTCAATTCCCTGTGACTGTCAACCCGACAACACCCATAAGGAAGAATCCTCGGGATCAGTAGAAGCCACAGAAGAACAAAACAGACGGGATAAGGCATCAGGCTTGGTGTTCTTTGCTACCCGGACGGTAAGAAATCACAAACTCGAAACGAGCGAAAACAACGCCCAATCCAGCTTGACTGGGACAAGTCGTTTGGCAGAACGGATGTGACTTAAGGTTCTTATGGTCTGTCCAAACGACAAAGGAACGGTCGCCCTCCAACCACTGTCGCCATTCGCCTAGGGCTGCGGATGGCGAGCAGTTCACGGTTACCCATCATAGTTGCGCCAGATGGCGACAGGCGATGAGAAAAATAAGCGCAAGGATGAACTCTTTCGCCAGACTGGAAGCGCTGGGATAGAATGGCTCCCACGCCACCTCCTCTCTGAAGGCCAACCTCGACAATGAATTGTCTAGTGACGTCAGGAGTAACGAGATAGGAGCGGACGTAAAACGCTCTTTTAGAAGATCAAAGCCCCTGGGCGGAACCGACCACTTAAACACGTCTTTGGACAGAAGTAAGAGCTGTGAGAGGGGCAGCAACTTGACCGAAATTACGAATGAAACGCCGATAGAAATTAGCGAAACCTAAAAGCGCTGCAACTCGACACGTGACCTTGGAACGGGCCAATCACTGACAGCTTGGACCTAGCGGAATCCATCTGAATGCCTTCAGCGGAAATAACGGAACCGAGAAAGTAACGGAGGAGACATGAAAAGAGCACTTCTCAGCCTTTACGTAGAGACACTCCTCTAAAAGGCGCTGTAGAACACGCTAACGGCTGGAACATGAATCTCGGAAAGTGACGGTGAAAATCAGGATATCGTCAAGATAGACAAAAACAAAGATGTTCAGCATGTCTCTCAGAACATCATTAACTAATGCCTGAAAACAGCTGGCGCATTGGCGAGACCAAACGGCAGAACCCGGTACTCAAAATGCCCTAACGGAGTGTTAAACGCCGTTTCCACTCGTCCCCTCTGATGCGCACGAGATGGTAAGCGTTACTAAGGTCCAACTTAGTAAAAAGACCTGGCTCCCTGCAGAATCTCGAAGGCTGATGACATAAGGGGGAAGCGGATAACGATTCTTAACCGTTATGTCATTCAGCCTCGATAATCCACGCAGGGGCGCAGAGTACCGTCCTTCTTCTTAACAAAAAGAACCCCGCCCCGGCCGGAGAGGAAGAAGGCACTATGGTACCGGGCCAAGAGACACAGATAAATAATCCTCGAGAGCCTTACGTTCGGGAGCCGACAGAGAGTATAGTCTACCCCGAGGAGGAGTGGTCCCCGGAAGGAGATCAATACTACAATCATACGACCGGTGAGGAGGAAGGGAGTTGGCTCGGGACCGACTGAAGACCGTGCGCAGATCATGATATTCCTCCGGCACTCCTGTCAAATCGCCAGGTTCCTCCTGAGAAGTGGGGACAGAAGAAATGGGAGGGATGGCAGACATTAAGCACTTCACATGACAAGATACGTTCCAGGATAGGATAGAATTACAAGACCAATTAATAGAAGGATTATGACATACTAGCCAGGGATGACCCAAAACAACAGGTGTGAAAGGTGAACGAAAATCAAAAAGAAATAGTCTCACTGTGGTTACCAGATACTGTGAGAGTTAAAGGTAGTGTCTCAAATCTGATACTGGGAAGATGACTACCATCTAAGGCAAACATGGGCGTAGGCTTGTCTAACTGTCTGAAAGGAATGTTATGTTTCCAACCCATGCTTCGTCCATGAAACAACCCTCAGCCCCAGAGTCAATCAAGGCACTGCATGTAGCACCCGAACCGGTCCAGCGTAGATGGACCGACATAGTAGTACAGGATCTAGATGAAGAGACCTGAGTAGTAGCGCCACCAGTAGCCCTCCGCTTACTGATGGGCTCTGGCCTCTTACTGGACATGAATTAACAAAATGTCCATCAAACCGCAATAGAGGCACAGGCGGTTGGTGATCCTCCGTCCCTCTCCTTAGTCGAGATGCGAATCCCTCCCAGCTGCATGGGCTCAGTCTCAGAGCCAGAGGAGGGAGATGGTTGCGATGCGGAGCAGGGAAACACCGTTGATGCGAGCTCTCTTCCACGAGCCTGGTGACGAAGATCTACCCGTCGTTCTATGCGGATGGCGAGAGCAATCAAAGAGTCCACACTGGAAGGAACCTCCCGAGAGAGAATCTCATCTTTGACCACTGTGTGGAGTCCCTCCAGAAAACGAGCGAGCAGCGCCGGCTCGTTCCAGTCACTAGAGGCAGCAAGAGTACGAAACTCTATAGAGTAATCCGTTATGGATCGATCACCTTGGCATAGGGAAGCCAGGGCCCTAGAAGCCTCCCCACCAAAAACTGAACGGTCAAAACCCGAATCATCTCCTCTTTAAAGTTCTGGTAATTGTTAGAACAATCAGCCCTTGCCTCCCAGATAGCTGTGCCCCACTCGTCCCGGCCAGTAAGGAGTGAAATGACGTAAGCAACCCGAGCTCTCTCTAGAGTATGTGTTGGGTTGGAGAGAGAACACAATCTCACACTGGGTGAGAAAGGAGCGGCACTCAGTGGGCTGCCCGAGTAGCAAGGTGGGTTATTAACCCTAGGTTCTGGAGGCTCGGCAGGCCAGGAAGTAACAGGTGGCACGAGACGAAGACTCTGGAACTGTCCAGAGAGTCGGAAACCTGAGCGGCCAGGTTCTCCACGGCATGGCGAGCAGCAGACAATTCCTGCTCGTGTCTGCCGAGCATGGCTCCTCTGATCTCGACGGCAGTGTTACGAGCCCTGTAGTCGCTGGGTCCATTCCTTGGTCGGATCCTTCTGTTATGCAGGTGAATGAGGACCCAAAAGCGACTTGGCGAAAACAGAGTTTTTAATCCAGTAAGAAACTTTACAAAACAAAAGCATAATACTACTCAGAAAGACGAGAACAGACTGGAGACTTGATCGAGAACTGCAGGTTGCCTCGGGAAGGCACTTGAACCTAGCAGACTCAGACACCTGCTCACCACGCAGCATCTGAGGGAAACACGACACGACAGGGCAAAACATAGACACAGCACGGTGAATTATAGATGAGGATCCGACAGGGCAGGTACGGAAAACAAGGAGAGA
>NW_025758605.1:0-5069 GCF_021184085.1 Oncorhynchus gorbuscha | reverse complement strand
CCTCTCTCCTCTGCCAGACTATCTTCTCTCTCTCCTCTGCCAGACTATCTTCCTCTCCCTCTCTCCTCTGCCAGACTATCCTCCTCTCCTCTCTCCTCTGCCAGACTATCATTCCTCTCTCTCCTCTGCCAGACTAACTTCCTCCCTCTCTCCTCTGCCAGACTATCTTCCTCTCTCCTCTGCCAGACTAACTTCCTTCTCTCCTCTGCCAGACTACCTCTCCCTCTCTCCTCTGCCAGACTATCTTCCTCTCTCTCTCTCCTCTGCCAGACTACTCCTTCCTCTCTCTCCTCTGCCAGACTATCTTCCTCTCCTCTCCTCTGCCAGACTAACTATCTCCCTCTCTCCTCTGCCAGACTAACTTCCCTCTCTCCTCTGCCAGACTAACCTCTCCTCTCTCCTCTGCCAGACTATCTTCCTCTCTCTCTGCCAGACTACTTCCTCTCCCTCTGCCAGACTATCTTCCTCTCTCTCTCTCTGCCAGACTATCTTCCTCTCTCCTCTGCCAGACTATCTTCCTCTCCCTCTCTCCCTGCCAGACTATCTTCTCCCTCTCTCCTCTGCCAGACTATCTTCCCTCTCTCCTCTGCCAGACTATCCTTCTCCCTCTCTCCTCTGCCAGACTATCCTCCTCTCTCTCCTCTGCCAGACTATCTTCCTCTCTTCTCTCCTCTGCCAGACTATCTCCTCTCCTCTCTCCTCTGCCAGACTATCTTCCTCTCCCTCTCTCCTCTGCCAGACTATCTTCCTCTCCTCTCTCCTCTGCCAGACTATCTTCCTCTCCCTCTCTCCTCTGCCAGACTATCATCCTCTCCTCTCTCCTCTGCCAGACTATCTTCCTCTCTCCTCTGCCAGACTATCTTCTCCTCTCTCCTCTGCCAGACTATCCTCCTCTCTCTCTCCTCTGCCAGACTATCTTCCTCTCTCTCTCTCCTCTGCCAGACTATCCTCCTCTCTCCTCTCCTCTGCCAGACTATCCTCCTCTCCTCCTCCTCTGCCAGACTATCACCTCTCCCTCTCTCCTCTGCCAGACTATCACTTCCCTCTCTCCTCTGCCAGACTATCTTCCTCTCTCCTCTGCCAGACTATCTCTCCTCTCTCCTCTGCCAGACTATCTTCCTCTCTCTCTCTCCTCTGCCAGACTATCTCCTCTCCCTCTCTCCTCTGCCAGACTATCCTCCTCTCCCTCTCTCCTCTGCCAGACTATCCTCCTCTCTCCTCTGCCAGACTAATCCTCTCCTCTCTCCTCTGCCAGACTATCTCTCCTCTCTCCTCTGCCAGACTATCTTCCTCTCTCCTCTGCCAGACTAACTTCCTCTCTCCTCTGCCAGACTATCCTCCCCTCTCTCCTCTGCCAGACTAATCTTCCTCTCTCCTCTGCCAGACTAACTTCCTCTCTCCTCTGCCAGACTATCTTCCTCTCTCTCTCTCTGCCAGACTAATCCTTCCTCTCTCCTCTGCCAGACTATCCTCCTCTCTCCTCTGCCAGACTATCTCCTCTCTCCTCTGCCAGACTATCCTCTCCTCTCTCCTCTGCCAGACTATACTTCCTCTCTCCTCTGCCAGACTAACTTCCTCTCTCCTCTGCCAGACTATCTCTCTCTCTCTCCTCTGCCAGACTAACTTCCTCTCTCCTCTGCCAGACTATCTCTCCTCTCTCCTCTGCCAGACTATCTTCCTCTCTCCTCTGCCAGACTAATCTCCCTCTCTCCTCTGCCAGACTATCTTCCTCTCTCCTCTGCCAGACTATCTTCCTCTCTCCTCTGCCAGACTATCCTCTCCCTCTCTCCTCTGCCAGACTAACTTCCCTCTCTCCTCTGCCAGACTATCTTCCTCTCCCTCTCTCCTCTGCCAGACTATCTTCCTCTCCTCTCTCCTCTGCCAGACTATCTTCCTCTCTCCTCTGCCAGACTAACTTCTCCTCTCTCCTCTGCCAGACTATCTCCTCTCCTCTCTCCTCTGCCAGACTATCTTACTCTCCTTCTCTCCTCTGCCAGACTAACTTAACCTCCCTCTCTCCTCTGCCAGACTAACTTCCTCTCTCCTCTGCCAGACTAACTTCCTCTCTCTCCCTCTGCCAGACTATCTTCCTCTCTCCTCTGCCAGACTAACTTCCTCTCTCCTCTGCCAGACTATACCTTCCTCTCTCCTCTGCCAGACTATCTCTCCTCTCTCCTCTGCCAGACTATCCTCCTCTCTCTCTCTCTGCCAGACTATACTCCTCCTCTCTCCTCTGCCAGACTATCTTCCTCTCTCCTCTGCCAGACTATCTTCCTCTCTCCTCTGCCAGACTATCCTCCTCTCCCTCTCTCCTCTGCCAGACTATCTTCCTCCTCTCCTCTGCCAGACTATCCTCCTCTCTCTCCTCTGCCAGACTATCCTCCTCTCCCTCTGCCAGACTATCCTCCTCTCTCCTCTGCCAGACTAACTTCCTCTCCTCTGCCAGACTAACTTCCTCTCTCCTCTGCCAGACTATCTTCCTCTCTCTCTCTCTCCTCTGCCAGACTATCCTCTCTCCCTCCTCCTCTGCCAGACTATCCTCCTCTCCCTCTCTCTCCTCTGCCAGACTATCTTCCTCTCCCTCTCTCCTCTGTCAGACTATCCTCATCTCCCTCTCTCCTCTGCCAGACTATCTTCCTCCCTCTCTCTCTCTGCCAGACTATCTCTCCTCTCCCTCTCTCCTCTGCCAGACTATCCTCCTCTCCCTCTCTCCTCTGCCAGACTATCCTCCTCTCTCTCTCTCCTCTGCCAGACTATCCTCCTCTCCCTCTCTCCTCTGCCAGACTATCTTCCTCTCTCCTCTGCCAGACTATCCTCCTCTCCCTCTCTCCTCTGCCAGACTATCTTCCTCTCTCCTCTGCCAGACTATCCTCCTCTCCCTCTCTCCTCTGCCAGACTATCTTCCTCTCTCCTCTGCCAGACTATCTTCCTCTCCCTCTCTCCTCTGCCAGACTATCCTCCTCTCCCTCTCTCCTCTGCCAGACTATCCTCCTCTCCCTCTCTCCTCTGCCAGACTATCTTCCTCTCTCTCTCTCCTCTGCCAGACTATCCTCCTCTCCCTCTCTCCTCTGCCAGACTATCCTCCTCTCCCTCTCTCCTCTGCCAGACTATCCTCTCCTCTCTCCTCTGCCAGACTATCTTCCTCTCCCTCTCTCCTCTGCCAGACTATCCTCCTCCTCTCTCCTCTGCCAGACTATCTTCCTCTCTCTCTCCTCTGCCAGACTATCCTCCTCTCCCTCTTCTCTCCTCTGCCAGACTATCTTCCTCTCCTCTCTCCTCTGCCAGACTATCCTTCCTCTCTCCTCTGCCAGACTATCTTCCTCTCCCTCTCTCCTCTGCCAGACTATCCTCCTCTCTCCTCTGCCAGACTATCATCCTCTCCCTCTCTCCTCTGCCAGACTATCCTCCTCTCCCTCTTCTCTCCTCTGCCAGACTATCTTCCTCTCCCTCTCTCCTCTGCAAGACTATCCTCCTCTCCCTCTTCTCTCCTCTGCCAGACTATCTTCCTCTCCTCTTCTCTCCTCTGCCAGACTATCTTCCTCTCTCTTCTCTCCTCTGCCAGACTATCTCCTCTCCCTCTCTCCTCTGCCAGACTATCTTCCTCTCCTCTCTCCTCTGCCAGACTATCTTCCTCTCCCTCTTCTCTCCTCTGCCAGACTATCTTCCTCTCCCTCTCTCCTCTGCCAGACTATCTTCCTCTCCTCTTCTCTCCTCTGCCAGACTATCCTCCTCTCCTCTTCTCTCCTCTGCCAGACTATCTTCCTCTCCCTCTCTCCTCTGCAAGACTATCCTCCTCTCCCTCTCTCCTCTGCCAGACTATCTTCCTCTCCCTCTCTCCTCTGCCAGACTATCCTCCTCTCCCTCTTCTCTCCTCTGCAAGACTATCTTCCTCTCTCTCTCTCTCCTCTGCCAGACTATCCTCCTCTCCCTCTTCTCTCCTCTGCCAGACTATCTTCCTCTCTCTCCTCTGCCAGACTAACTTACTCTCCCTCTCTCCTCTGCCAGACTATCTCCTCTCTCTCTCTCCTCTGCAAGACTATCCTCATCTCCCTCTTCTCTCCTCTGCCAGACTATCTTCCTCTCCCTCTCTCCTCTGCCAGACTAATCCTCCTCTCCCTCTCTCTCCTCTGCCAGACTATCTTCCTCTCTCCTCTGCCAGACTATCTTCCTCTCTCTCTCTGCCAGACTATCCTCCTCTCCCTCTCTCTCCTCTGCCAGACTAACTTCCTCTCCCTCTCTCCTCTGCCAGACTATCTTCCTCTCCCTCTTCTCTCCTCTGCCAGACTAACTTAATCTCCCTCTCTCCTCTGCCAGACTATCTTCCTCTCTCCTCTGCCAGACTATCTTCCTCTCTCCTCTGCCAGACTAACTTCCTCTCTCCTCTGCCAGACTAACTTCCTCTCTCCCTCTGCCAGACTAACTTCCTCTCTCCTCTGCCAGACTATCCTCCCCCTCTCCTCTGCCAGACTATATTCCCTCTCTCCTCTGCCAGACTATCTTCCTCTCTCCTCTGCCAGACTAACTTCCTCTCTCCTCTGTCAGACTAACTTCCTCTCTCTCTGCCAGACTAACTTCCTCTCTCCTCTGCCAGACTATACTTCCTCTCTCCTCTGCCAGACTATCCTCCCTCTCTCCTCTGCCAGACTATCCTCCTCTCCTCCTCTGCCAGACTAATCTCTCCCTCTCTCCTCTGCCAGACTATCTTCCCTCTCTCCCTCTGCCAGACTATCTTCCTCTCTCTCTCTGCCAGACTAATCTTCCTCTCTCCTCTGCCAGACTAACTTCCTCTCTCCTCTGCCAGACTATCTTCTCTCTCCTCTGCCAGACTAACTTCCTCTCTCCTCTGCCAGACTATCTTCCTCTCTCCTCTGCCAGACTATCCTCCTCTCTCCTCTGCCAGACTATCCTCCCTCTCTCCTCTGCCAGACTAACTTCCTCTCTCCTCTGCCAGACTAACTTCCCTCTCCTCTGCCAGACTAACTTCCTCCTCTCTCCTCTGCCAGACTATCTTCCTCTCTCTCCTCTGCCAGACTAACTTCCTCTCTCCTCTGCCAGACTATCCTCCTCTC
>NW_025758604.1:0-5071 GCF_021184085.1 Oncorhynchus gorbuscha | reverse complement strand
ACACCATATCACACAACAACACCATAACACACAACCACACCATAACACACAACCATAACACACAACCACCCCATAACACACAACAACACCATATCACACAACCACACCATAACACACAACCATAACACACAACCATAACACACAGCCACACCATAACACACAACCACACCATAACACACAACCACACCATATCACACAACCACACCATAATACACATCCACACCATAACACACACACAACCACACTATAACACACAACCACACAACCACACCGTAACACACAACCACACCATAACACACAACCACACCATAACACACAACCACACCATAACGCACAACCACACCATAACACACAACCACACCATATCACACAACCACACCATAACACACAACCACACCATAACACACAACCACACCATAATACACAACCACACCGTAACACACAACCACACCACAACACACAACCACACCATATCACACAACCATAACACAAAACCACACCATAACACACAACCACACCATATCACACAACAACACCATAACACACAACCATAACACACAACCACACCATAACACACAACCACACCATATCACACAACAACACCATAACACACAACAACACCGTAACACACAACCATAACACACAACCACACCACATATCACACAACACCATAACACCATAACACACAACCACACCGTAACACACAACCACACCGTATCACACAACCACACCATAACACACAACCACACCATAACACACAACCACACCATAACACACAACCACACCATATCACACAACCACACCATAACACACAACCACACCATAACACACAACCATAACATCAACCACCTATAACACACAACCACACCATAACAACAACCACACCATAACACAAACCACACCATAACATAACACACAACCAATTCTATAACACACAAACAACACCATATCACACAACCACACCATAACACACAACCATAACACACAACCATAACACACAACCACACCATAACACACAACAACACCATAACACACAACCACACCATAACACACAACCACACAACCACACCATAACACACAACCTCACAACCACACCATAACACACAACCTCACAACCACACCATAACACACAACCACACCATAACACACAACCACACCATATCACACAACCACACCATAACACACAACCACACCATAACACACAACCTCACAACCACACCATAACACACAACCTCACAACCTCACCATAACACACAACCTCACCATAACACACAACCACACCATAACACACAACCTCACAACCACACCATAACACACAACCTCACAACCACACCATAACACACAACCACACCATAACACACAACCTCACAACCACACCATAACACACAACCTCACAACCTCACCATAACACACAACCTCACCATAACACACAACCTCACAACCACACCATATCACACAACCTCACCATAACACACAACCACACCATAACACACAACCACACCATAACACACAACCTCACCATAACACACAACCTCACCATAACACACAACCTCACCATAACACACAACCTCACCATAACACACAACCACACCATAACACACAACCTCACCATAACACACAACCTCACAACCACACCATATCACACAACCACCCCATAACACACAACCACACCATATCACACAACCACACCATAACACACAACCACACCATAACACACAACCTCACCATAACACACAACCACACCATAACACACAACCACACCATAACACACAACCTCACAACCACACCATAACACACAACCACACCATAACACACAACCACACCATAACACACAACCACACCATAACACACAACCTCACAACCACACCATAACACACAACCACACCATAACACACAACCACACCATAACACACAACCACACCATATCACACAACCACACCATAACACACAACCACACCATAACACACAACCACACCATATCACACAACCACACCATAACACACAACCTCACCATAACACACAATCTCACCATAACACACAACCACACCATATCACACAACCACACCATAACACACAACCTCACCATAACACACAACCTCACCATAACACACAACCACACCATAACACACAACCACACCATAACACACAACCACACCATAACACACAACCACACCATAACACACAACCACACAACCTCACCATAACACACAACCTCACCATAACACACAACCTCACCATAACACACAACCTCACCATAACACACAACCACACCATAACACACAACCTCACCATAACACACAACCTCACCATAACACACAACCTCACCATAACACACAACCTCACCATAACACACAACCACACCATAACACACAACCACACCATAACACACAACCACACCATAACACACAACCACACCATAACACACAACCTCACAACCACACCATAACACACAACCACACCATAACACACAACCTCACCATAACACACAACCACACAACCACACCATAACACACAACCACACAACCACACCATAACACACAACCACACCATAACACACAACCACACAACCACACCATAACACACAACCACACAACCACACCATAACACACAACCACACAACCACACCATAACACACAACCACACAACCACACCATAACACACAACCACACCATAACACACAACCACACCATAACACACAACCTCACCATAACACACAACCACACCATAACACACAACCACACCATAACACACAACCACACCATAACACACAACCTCACCATAACACACAACCTCACCATAACACACAACCTCACCATAACACACAACCACACCATAACACACAACCATAACACACAACCTCACCATAACACACAACTACACCATAACACACAACCATAACACACAACCTCACCATAACACACAACCTCACCATAACACACAACCTCACAACCACACCATAACACACAACCACACCATAACACACAACCACACCATAACACACAACCTCACCATAACACACAACCTCACAACCACACCATAACACACAACCTCACCATAACACACAACCTCACAACCTCACCATAACACACAACCACACCATAACACACAACCACACCATAACACACAACCACACCATAACACACAACCTCACCATAACACACAACCTCACAACCACACCATAACACACAACCTCACCATAACACACAACCTCACAACCTCACCATAACACACAACCACACCATAACACACAACCACACCATAACACACAACCACACCATACCACACAACCACACCATAACACACAACCTCACCATAACACACAACCTCACCATACCACACAACCACACCATAACACACAACCTCACCATAACACACAACCTCACCATAACACACAACCACACCATAACACACAACCTCACCATAACACACAACCTCACCATAACACACAACCTCACCATAACACACAACCTCACAACCACACCATAACACACAACCTCACAACCACACCATAACACACAACCTCACCATAACACACAACCTCACCATAACACACAACCTCACCATAACACACAACCTCACCATAACACACAACCTCACCATAACACACAACCACACCATAACACACAACCACACCATAACACACAACCACACCATAACACACAACCACACCATAACACACAACCTCACCATAACACACAACCACACCATAACACACAACCACACCATAACACACAACCACACCATAACACACAACCACACCATAACACACAACCACACCATATCACACAACCACACCATAACACACAACCTCACCATAACACACAACTCACCATAACACACAACCTCACCATAACACACAACCACACCATAACACACAACCACACCATAACACACAACCTCACCATAACACACAACCTCACCATAACACACAACCACACCATAACACACAACCACACCATAACACACAACCACACCATAACACACAACCTCACCATAACACACAACCTCACCATAACACACAACCTCACCATAACACACAACCACACCATAACACACAACCACACCATAACACACAACCTCACCATAACACACAACCTCACCATAACACACAACCACACCATAACACACAACCTCACCATAACACACAACCTCACCATAACACACAACCATAACACACAACCTCACCATATCACACAACCTCACCATAACACACAACCACACCATAACACACAACCTCACCATAACACACAACCTCACCATAACACACAACCATAACACACAACCTCACCATAACACACAACCTCACCATATCACACAACCTCACCATAACACACAACCACACCATAACACACAACCTCACCATAACACACAACCTCACCATAACACACAACCATAACACACAACCTCACCATAACACACAACCTCACCATAACACACAACCATAACACACAACCTCACCATAACACACAACCACACCATAACACACAACCTCACCATAACACACAACCTCACCATAACACACAACCACACCATAACACACAACCTCACCATAACACACAACCACACCATAACACACAACCACACCATAACACACAACCACACCATAACACACAACCACACCATAACACACAACCTCACCATAACACACAACCTCACCATAACACACAACCATAACACACAACCACACCATAACACACAACCTCACCATAACACACAACCATAACACACAACCTCACCATAACACACAACCATACCATAAACACACAACCTCACCATAACACACAACCTCACCATAACACACAACCATAACACACAACCTCACCATAACACACAACCTCACCATAACACACAACCTCACCATAACACACAACCTCACCATAACACACAACCATAACACACAACCACACCATAACACACAACCTCACCATAACACACAACCATAACACACAACCTCACCATAACACACAACCATAACACACAACTCACTATAACACACAGCCACACCATCACTATACACCATATAACACACAACTCACACCATAACACACAACCTCACCATAACACACAACCA
>NW_025758603.1:0-5072 GCF_021184085.1 Oncorhynchus gorbuscha | reverse complement strand
AAGGGTCTTGTCTGTCAGCTAGTGGCTGGTTGTTCTCCAGGTCTAGTAGGGGTCTTGTCTGTCAGCTAGTGATGGTTGTTCTCCAGGTCTAGTAGGGTCTTGTCTGTCAGCTAGTGGTGGTTGTTCTCCAGGTCTAGTAGGGGTCTTGTCTGTCAGCTAGTGGTGGTTGTTCTCCAGGTCTAGTAGGGGTCTTGTCTGTCAGCTAGTGGTGGTTGTTCTCCAGGTCTAGTAGGGGTCTTGTCTGTCAGCTAGTGGTGGTTGTTCTCCAGGTCTAGTAGGAGTCTTGTCTGTCAGCTAGTGGTGGTTGTTCTCCAGGTCTAGTAGGGGTCTTGTCTGTCAGCTAGTGGTGGTTGTTCTCCAGGTCTAGTAGGGGTCTTGTCTGTCAGCTAGTGGTGGTTGTTCTCCAGGTCTAGTAGGGTCTTGTCTGTCAGCTCGTGTACTGTGTGTGTGTGTGTGTGTGGTGTGTGTGTGTATGTGTGTGTGTGTGTGTGTGTGTGTGTGTGTGTGTGTGTGTGTGGTGATTGGTGACACCCCCCCCCCCCCCTCCACTCCTCCTATATTTAACTGGTACCAGAGCAGAGTGTTGATCAGTAAATTGGGTTACTGAGATGTGAAAGCAATTCCAGTCTGGAAATTACCAGAAGCAATACAGCAGAGAAAGTCAATAAAATCAAAGGATACTGACGATTCATCTAATAACAATTTACACACAGTTATTCAGAAGGAAATGAAATGTTTTTAAATACATGTTAAAATCAGAGGGAATGGTGAAGCGTTCACCTGTGTCTCTAGGTTATTATTCTCAGCATGAAAATACTTTCATCTTTGATTTATTTGTTTGAAAAACTCTTAGAGATGATTGATGGCAAGAAAAAAACCAGAAAAAGCAACAGCACTTTGACAAAGGAAAAGAAATGACAGAACAATCCAGACAGATTGTAAAACGTTTAACTTGTTCAGTAAAAGTGTTTGGCTTGGATGCAGGTGTAGCTAGATTACCTGTAGACCTCCATTGCTTGGGGAGGAACTTGAGGAGTTCAGTCGGCTTCCTGTTTGTCCATTGATGTCTTTTTATGGGATAGAATGACTCAGATTTAGCTGAGAGGAAAGCAGCAAAGAGGAGGCAGGTGAAAGTTTAACACACACACACACACACACACACACACACACACACACACACACACACACACACACACACACACACACACACACACACACACACACACACACACACACACACACACACACACACACACACACACACGTCTGAAGAACAGAAGCAGTGGAACACAGGGATTGTTTGAACAACAACTGCAGGATCACATGAATATGTTTTATAGATGTTACCATGACAACAACAGCAACATGGAGCAATCAACTGCAACATCAGTAGTACTATTACGATCCAATTAAATTGACCTCCAACTATGTTTGGTCTGGGCTAGTAGCCAGTGGCCACACTGTTAGCAGTGAGACAGTGGAGGCTCCTCAGAGGGGAAAGGGGAGGACCATCCTTCTCAGTGAATTTCAAAACAAAAAAAAAAAAATGTAAAAAATTTGAAAAACTAAATATATTAATGGCACCAAATAATTGATTACAGTTTTTCTCAACTGCTTACACACGTTTTCAAAACGGTCTCCTTTTTTCAAAACTCTTGTCGTGGAAATGTCCTGTATTTACCAAATCATGAGACCAAACCACACACAAGTCAGAGTTATCATAAAGTCCATCTTTAATTATATGAGCTCCATCACAACCCTGATGGAGGGGGGGGGGGGGCAGTGACCAGTGCTAAGCTAAGCTACGCTACGCTACGCTACATCTCTTCTCCGGCCTGGGTACTTTGTCCACATCACAAGATACGTTTTCTCTTGCCAAACATGGAGGGAAGTATCTCCTAGCATGGCGTATCCAACCTTGGACAGAGGCAACCTCTATGTCCCCATCGTCCTCCATTGCCTGGGAGAAGCGGCATGCGGGCATAGGGTTGGCGATCATACAGCCTTTCCAGCCAGGCTGAGAAGAATTCCTCTATGGGATTTAGAAAAGGTGAATATGGGGGTAGGTACAAAACTACACATTGTGGATGGGTGGCAAACCAGTTTTGGACCAGAACAGCCCGGTGAAACTAACATTGCCCCATAAAACCACAAACCTAGCAGGCTACAGTCTGGATCAGGGACAAGCATTGTGTAAATTGCAAACTACCTGCCCTCCAGGACACCTGCACCACCCGATGTCACAGGAAGGCCATAAAGATCATCAAGGACAACAACCACCCGAGCCACTGCCTGTTCACCCCGCTATCATCCAGAAGGCGAGGTCAGTACAGGTGCATCAAAGCTGGGACCGAGAGACTGAAAAACAGCTTCTATCTCAAGGCCATCAGACTGTTAAACAGCCACCACTAACATTGAGTGGCTGCTGCCAACACACTGACTCAACTCCAGCCACTTTAATAATGGGAATTGATGGAAAATTATGTAAAATATATCACTAGCCACTTTAGACAATGCTACCTAATATAATGTTTTACATACCTACATTATTCATCTCATATGTATATGTATATACTGTACTCTATATCATCTACTGCATCTTTATGTAATACATGTATCACTAGCCACTTTAACTATGCCACTTTGTTTACATACTCATCTCATATGTATATACTGTACTCGATACCATCTACTGTATGCTGCTCTGTACCATCACTCATTCATATATCCTTATGTACATATTCTTTATCCCCTTACACTTGTGTCTATAAGACAGTAGTTTTGGAATTGTTAGTTAGATTACTTGTTGGTTATCACTGCATTGTCGGAACTAGAAGCACAAGCATTTCGCTACACTCGCATTAAATCTGCTAACCATGTATGTGACAAATAAAATTTGATTTGATGATTTGATTCAGAAAAGTGAGCATATGGCCGGTGTTGTACGGACCCAGTGTGGCATTGTGATGGAGGACCGTGTTTTTGAGTGATGGCAGCACACATAGTTACATTACCCCCACGCTGTCCATAGTTACCATAGTTACATTACCCCACGCTGTCCATAGTTACATTACCCCCACGCTGTCCATAGTTACATTACCCCCCACGCTGTCCATAGTTACATTGCCCCCACGCTGTCCATAGTTACATTACCCCCACGCTGTCCATAGTTACATTACCCCCCACGCTGTCCATAGTTATATTACCCCACGCTGTCCATAGTTACATTACCCCCACGCTGTCCATAGTTACATTACCCCCACGCTGTCCATAGTTATATTACCCCACGCTGTCCATAGTTACATTACCCCCACGCTGTCCATAGTTAGTTATCCATAGTTACATTACCCACGCTGTCCATAGTTATATTACCCCACGCTGTCCATAGTTACATTACCCCCACGCTGTCCATAGTTACATTACCCCCACGCTGTCCATAGTTACATTACCCCCACGCTGTCCATGGTTACATTACCCCCATGTTATATTACGCTGTCCATAGTTATATTACCCCCGCTGTCCATAGTTATTATATTACCCCACGCTGTCCATAGTTATATTACCCCACGCTGTCCATAGTTATAGCTACCCCCTCTACGCTGTCCATAGTTATATTACCCCCACGCTGTCCATAGTTATATTACCCCCACGCTGTCCATAGTTATATTACCCCCACGCTGTCCATAGTTATATTACCTCACGCTGTCCATAGTTATATTACCCCACGCTGCTTCATAGTTATATTACCCCCACGCTGTCCATAGTTATATTACCTCACGCGTTGTCCATAGTTATATTACCTCTACGCTGTCCATAGTTATATTACCCCCACGCTGTCCATAGTTATATTACCCCACGCTGTCCATAGTTACATGTTACCTCTACGCTATTCATAGTTATATTACCCCCACGCTGTCCATAGTTATATTACTCCTCTACGCTGTCCATAGTTATATTACCCCACGCTGTCCATAGTTTATGTTACTCCCCACGCTGTCCATAGTTATATTACCCCCACGCTGTCCATAGTTAGTATGTTACCCCCACAATGTCCATAGTTATATTACCCCTCACAATGTCCATAGTTATATTACCCCCACAATGTCCATAGTTATATTACCCCCACGCTGTCCATAGTTATATTACCCCACGCTGTCCATAGTTATATTACCCCCACGCTGTCCATAGTTACATTACCCCCACGCTGTCCATAGTTATATTACCCCCACGCTGTCCATAGTTACATTACCCCCACGCTGTCCATAGTTATATTACCCCACGCTGTCCATAGTTATATTACCCCCACGCTGTCCATAGTTATATTACCCCCACGCTGTCCATAGTTATATTACCCCCACGCTGTCCATAGTTATATTACCCCCACGCTGTCCATAGTTACATTACCCCCACGCTGTCCATAGTTATATTACCCCCACGCTGTCCATAGTTATATTACCCCACAATGTCCATAGTTATATTACCCCCACAATGTCCATAGTTATATTACCCCACACAATGTCCATAGTTATATTACCCCACGCTGTCCATAGTTATATTACCCCCACGCTGTCCATAGTTATATTACCCCACGCTGTCCATAGTTACATTACCCCCACGCTGTCCATAGTTATATTACCCCCACGCTGTCCATAGTTACATTACCCCCACGCTGTCCATAGTTATATTACCCCACGCTGTCCATAGTTATATTACTCCCACGCTGTCCATAGTTATATTACCCCACGCTGTCCATAGTTATATTACCCCCACGCTGTCCATAGTTACATTACCCCCACGCTGTCCATAGTTATATTACCCCACGCTGTCCATAGTTATATTACCCCACAATGTCCATAGTTATATTACCCCACAATGTCCATAGTTATATTACCCCCACAATGTCCATAGTTATATTACCCCCACGCTGTCCATAGTTATATTACCCCCACAATGTCCATAGTTATATTACCCCCACGCTGTCCATAGTTATATTACCCCACGCTGTCCATAGTTATATTACCCCCACGCTGTCCATAGTTATATTACCCCACGCTGTCCATAGTTATATTACC
>NW_025758602.1:0-5072 GCF_021184085.1 Oncorhynchus gorbuscha | reverse complement strand
CCAGAGGGTAGTGAGGACTGCACAACGCATCACCGGGGCAAACTACCTGCCCTCCAGGACACCTACACCACCCGATGTTACAGGAAGGCCATAAAGATCATCAAGGACATCAACCACCCGAACCACTGCCTGTTCACCCCGCTATCATCCAGAAGGCGAGGTCAGTACAGGTGCATCAAAGCTGGGACCGAGAGACTGAAAAACAGCTTCTATCTCAAGGCCATCAGACTGTTAAACAGCCACCACTAACATTGAGTGGCTGCTGCCAACACACTGTCATTGACACTGACCCAACTCCAGCCACTTTAATAATGGGAATTGATGGGAAATGATGTAAATATATCACTAGCCACTTTAAACAATGCTACCTTATATAATGTTACTTACCCTACATTATTAATCTCATATGCATATGTATATACTGTACTCTACATCATCGACTGCATCCTTATGTAATACATGTATCACTAGCCACTTTAACTATACCACTTTGTTTACTTTGTCTACACACTCATCTCATATGTATATACTGTACTCGATACCATCTACTGTATGCTGCTCTGTACCATCACTCATTCATATATCCTTATGTACATATTCCTTATGCCCTTACACTGTGTATAAGACAGTAGTTTTGGAATTGTTAGTTAGATTACTTGTTGGTTATCACTGTATTGTCGGAACTAGAAGCACAAGCATTTCGCTACACTCGCATTAACATCTGCTAACCATGTGTATGTGACAAATAAAATTTGATTTGATTTGTACCTATTATGGTGCATACTATAATTATATACTAAGCTATATGGAATTGTTTTAATAAGGTCATACCAAGGATAATTTAGCTGTTTGATTTTTTTAATCCTGTGAACTATAAATATATATATACATACAGTACCAGTCAAAAGTTTGGACACACCTACTCATTCAAGGGGTTTTCTTATTTTTTTCATAATTTTCTACATTGTAGAATAATAGTGAAGACATCAAAACTATGAAAAACACATGTAGGTTACCAAAAAGTGTTTAACAAGTCAAAAAATAATTTATATTTGAGATGCTTCAAAATAGCCACCCTTTGCCTTGATGACAGCTTTGCACATTCTTGGCATTTTCTCAGCCAGTTTCATGAGATAGTCACCTGGAAGCATTTCAATTAACAGATGTGCCTTGTTAGAAGTTAATTTGTGGAATTTATTAATACTTCTTAAATTTGTTTGAGTCAATCAGTTGGTTGTACCAAGGTAGGGGTGGTATACAGAATATAGCCCTATTTGGCAAAAGACCAAGTCCATATTAGGTCAAGTACAGCTCAAATAACCAAAGAGAAACAGTCCATCATCACTTTAAGACATGAAGGTCAGTCAATCTGGAAAATTTCTAAAACTTTTAAAGTTTCTTCAGGTGCAGTCGCAAAAACGATCAAGCGCTATGATGAAACTGGCTCTCATGAGAACCGCCACAATAAAGGAAGACCCAGATTTACCTCTGCTGAAGAGGACAAGTTCATTAGAGTTACCAGCCTGATAAATTGCAGCCCAAATAAATGCTTTACAGACTTCTAGTGACAGACACATCTCAACCTCTCAAGAAACATGAGCAATGGACATTAGACCGGTGGAAATCGGTCCTTTGGTCTGATGAGACCAAATTTGAGATTTTTGGTTCCAACCACCATGTCTTTGTGAGATGTAGAGTAGGTGAACGGATGATCTCTGCATGTGTGGTTCCCACCGTGAAGCATGGAGGAGGAGGTGTGATGGTGTGGGGGTGCTTTGCTGGTGACACTGTCTGTGATTTATTTGGAATGTAAGGCACACTTAACCAGCATGGCTACCACAGCATTCTGCAGCGATACGCCATCCCATCTGGTTTATTCTTAGTGGGACTATTTGTTTTTGACATTTTTGACATTTGTTTTTCAAGAAGACAATGACACAACACACCTTCAGACTGTGTAAGGGCTATTTGACCAAGAAAGAGAGTAATGGAGTTTTGCCTCAGATGACCTGACCCCCACAATCACCCAACATCAACCCAATTGAGATGGTTTGGGATCAGTTGGACCGCAGAGTGAAGGAAAAGCAGCCAACAAGTGTTTAGCATATGTGTGAACTCCTTCAATACTGTTGTAAAAGCATTCCATGTGAAGCTGGTTGAGAGAATGCCACGAGTGTGCAAAGCTGTCATCAAGGCAAAGGGTTTACCACTGTTTTGGTTACTACATGATTGCATATGTGTTATTTCATAGTTTTGATGTCTTCATAATTATTCTACAATGTAGAAAATAGTACAAATAAAGAAAAACCCTTGAATGAGTAGGTGTGTCCAAACTTTTGACCGGTACTGTATATATTTGATGAAAACATTTTTGGGGCCTTACTGCTATTAGCCCATACAAACACAGTGAATAGCTTATATTCGCTACATGGAACAGCTAGCCACCCCCAAAAAATCAAAAGGAAGTTTGTTCTGAAGTGTCTTTCCTATATCTGAGAGATATAAGAAAGACCAAGAAACATTTGTTCGTTCTTTTTCCATTTTTTTGGCACTCAACAGTATCCATATACATACATAAAGTATTCAGACCACTTGATTATTTTCAACATGTTGTTGTGTTACAGTTTTATTCTAAAATAGATTAAATAAATAAAAACTCATCAATCTACACACAATACCCCATAATGACAAAAGGGAAAGAGGTTTTTAGAAATTTTGGCAAATGGATTCAATTTAAAAAACAAAAATACCTTATTTACATAAGTATTCAGATTGAGTATCAACTTCAACTTCATTGGAGTCCACCTGTCATACATTTAATTGATTGGACATGATTTTGAAAGGCACATATCGGTCTATATAAGGTCCCACAGTTGACAGTGCATGTCAGAGCAAAAACCAAGCCATGAGGTAGAAGGAATTGTCTGTAGAGCTCCGAGACAGGATTTTGTCGAGGCACAGATCTGGTGAAGGGTACTAAATATCTGCAGCATTGAAGGTCCCCAAGAACACAGTGTTCTCCATCAATCTTAAATGGAAGAAGTTTGGAACCACCAAGATTCTTCCTAAAGCTGGCCACTCAGCCAAACTGAGCATTCGGGGGAGAAGGGCCTTGGTCAGAGAGGTGATCATGGTCACTTTGACAGAGCTCTAGAGTTCCTCTGTGGAGATGGGAAAACTTTCCAGAAGGACAAACATCTCTGCAGCACTCCACCAATTAGGCATTTATGGTAGAGTGGCCAGACGGAAGCCACTACTCAGTAAAAGGCCCATGACAGCCCACTTGGAGTTTGCCAAAAGGCACCTAAAGGACTCTCAGACCATGAGAAGCAAGATTCTCTGGTCTGATGAAACCAAGATTGAACTCTTTGGCTTGAATGCCAAGCATCACATCTGGAGGAAATCTGGCACCATCCCTACAGTGAAACATGGTGGTGGAAGCATCATGCTGTGGGGACGTTTTTCAGCGGCGGTGACTGGGAGACTAGTCAGGATCGAGGCAAAGATGAACGGAGGCGAATGTTCACCTTCCAACAGGACAACAACCCTAAGCACACAGCCAAGACACCACAGGGGTGCTTTCGGGACAAGTCTCTGAATGTCCTGAGTGGCCCAGCCAAAACCCGGACATTTCAGGAGAGACCTGAATAGCTGTGCGGTAAAGCTCCCCATCCAACCTGACAGAGCTTGAGATAATGGGAGAAACTCCCCAAATACAGGTGTGCCAAGCTTGTAGCGTCATACCCAAGAAGACCCGATGCTGTATTTGCTGCCAAAGGTGATTCATCAAAGTACTCAGTAAAGGCTCTGAATACTTATGTAAATGGGATATTTCCGGGTTTGTTTATTTTATAAATTAGCAAACATTTAAAAAAATCAGTTTTTGCTTTGTCATTATGGGGTATTGTGTGTAGATTGAGTAAATTGTTTTTTCCCCTCATCAATTTTAGAATAAGGCTGTAACGTAACAAAACATGGAAAAAGTCAAGGGGTCTGAAAACTTTCCAAAGGCACTGTATACTTCCATTAATTTTATTCAACTAGTTCTGGGGGACCTTCAGATGAGTGTTGTGAGGCCTGTGGGCATCCTAGAGCAGAACAAACGATGTGTTTGTGAGAGTCTCACCTTTCCACAGAGGGAAAAGCTCAAACTGGTGTAGCTCAATCTGTTCATATGCTACAGACAGAAATTGGCAGATCGGCTGTACCAACTTCACACGCTTGTAGCGGTCTTATAGCAAAATGTAGGCCAAACCATTCGGACGCTACAGACGATTTTGTGGGATGTCTCATGGTCTGACAAACACAACTTTTACCGTGGAAGTGTGACATCGGCAGATGTGGTGGATTGAGACACATCCAATTGAAAAAAACAAATATCTCTAGCTTAAACTGACAGATTTTTATGGGAATTGTTGTATTATGCTAATTTGATTTTTGCGGGAGTCCAGACATCGACTATAGGGGTGTAATGCATTTTGCAAATTAAGTGGGTTATTTTGGCCACCGTGTTTCAGTTTGGGGCTGCGTGTTACTAGTTTTCAAAAAGTGAATTCTGATTGGACAAATGTGCTCAAGTAATTGAGAAAAACTGTAACATATAAGGCTGTTGACATATAAAGACAAACATGACAGAATGTACAATGAGGAAGGACTGATAATGAGTCTCCCCACCAGGGGGAGCCGTGAGCGAAGACAAACTGTTCTGAAAACAACATGACAGCAAAGATAAAATTTCATCTCCATTTCACTCCTCACATCTTTAACCTGCAACTCAGATATAGTCTCTACTGAGGGATTCAGATACACAGTAGTGATAGCTTCCTTATCGGTCTCTGGACAGGACAGTGATCGCCTCCTTACCGGTCTCTGGACAGGACAGTGATAGCTTCCTTACCGGTCCCTGGACAGGACAGTGATAGCCTCCTTATCGGTCTCTGGACAGGACAGTGATAGCTTCCTTACCGGTCTCTGGACAGGACAGTGATCGCCTCCTTACCGGTCTCTGGAAAGGACAGTGATCGCCTCCTTACCGTTCTCTGGAAAGGACAGTGATCGCCTCCTTACCGGTC
>NW_025758601.1:0-5073 GCF_021184085.1 Oncorhynchus gorbuscha | reverse complement strand
CATTACAGTATGTGTAGCGTTGTTAAAGAATAGTATACGTTACAGTATGTGTAGCGTTGTTGAAGAATAGTATACATTACAGTATGTGTGAGCGTTGTTGAAGAATAGTATACATTACAGTATGTGTAGCGTTGTTAAAGAATAGTATACGTTACAGTATGTGTAGCGTTGTTGAAGAATAGTATACATTACAGTATGTGTAGCGTTGTTGAAGAATAGTATACGTTACAGTGTGTGTACGTTGTTAGAAGAATAGTATACATTACAGTATGTGATACGTTGTTAAAGAATAGTATATGTTACAGTGTGTCACGTTGTTAAAGAATAGTGTATCGTTACAGTGTGTCACGTTGTTGAAGAATAGTATATGTTACAGTGTGTCACGTTGTTAAAGAATAGTGTATCGTTACAGTGTGTCACGTTGTTGAAGAATAGTATATGTTACAGTGTGTCACGTTGTTAAAGAATAGTGTACGTTACAGTGTGTCACGTTGTTGAAGAATAGTATACGTTACAGTGTGTCACGTTGTTAAAGAATAGTGTACGTTACAGTGTGTCACGTTGTTGAAGAATAGTATACGTTACAGTATGTCACGTTGTTAAAGAATAGTGTACGTTACAGTGTGTCACGTTGTTGAAAGAATAGTATATGTTACAGTGTGTCACGTTGTTAAAGAATAGTATACGTTACAGTGTGTCACGTTGTTGAAGAATAGTATACGTTACAGTGTGTGATACGTTGTTAAATAATAGTATACGTTACAGTGTGTGTAGCGTTGTTAAAGAATAGTATACATTACAGTATGTGTAGCGTTGTTAAAGAATAGTATACGTTACAGTATGTGTAGCGTTGTTGAAGAATAGTATACATTACAGTATGTGTAGCGTTGTTGAAGAATAGTATACATTACAGTATGTGTAGCGTTGTTGAAGAATAGTATACATTACAGTATGTGTAGCGTTGTTGAAGAATAGTATACATTACAGTATGTGTAGCGTTGTTGAAGAATAGTATACGTTACAGTGTGTGATACGTTGTTAAAGAATAGTATATGTTACAGTGTGTCACGTTGTTAAAGAATAGTGTACGTTACAGTGTGTCACGTTGTTGAAGAATAGTATATGTTACAGTGTGTCACGTTGTTAAAGAATAGTGTACGTTACAGTGTGTCACGTTGTTGAAGAATAGTATATGTTACAGTGTGTCACGTTGTTAAAGAATAGTGTACGTTACAGTGTGTCACGTTGTTGAAGAATAGTATACGTTACAGTGTGTCACGTTGTTAAAGAATAGTGTACGTTACAGTGTGTCACGTTGTTAAAGAATAGTATATGTTACAGTGTGTCACGCTGAAGAAGAACAGTGCTATTGGTGTGTCACGCTGTTGAAGAACAGTATACGCTGATGGCAAGGCTCACGTTGTTGTTGAATATACAGATATGTGTCACGCTTGTTGGAAGAATAGTATATGTTACAGCGTGTCAATGCGTTTGTTAAAGAATAGTGTACACATATGTGTCACGTTTGTTGAAGAACAGTACACGCATAGAGTGTGATACAGCCACAAACAATAGTATACATTACAGTATGTGTAGCGTTGTTGAAGAATAGTATACATTACAGTATGTGTAGCGTTGTTGAAGAATAGTATACGTTACAGTGTGTGATACGTTGTTAAAGAATAGTATATGTTACAGTGTGTCACGTTGTTAAAGAATAGTGTACGTTACAGTGTGTCACGTTGTTGAAGAATAGTATATGTTACAGTGTGTCACGTTGTTAAAGAATAGTGTACGTTACAGTGTGTCACGTTGTTGAAGAATAGTATATGTTACAGTGTGTCACGTTGTTAAAGAATAGTGTACGTTACAGTGTGTCACGTTGTTGAAGAATAGTATACGTTACAGTGTGTCACGTTGTTAAAGAATGAGTATGCGTTACAGTGTGTCACGTTGTTAAAGAATAGTATATGTTACAGTGTGTCACGTTGTTAAAGTAAATTATGCGTTACAGTGTGCCGCGTTGTTGAAGAATAGTATGCGATTACAGTATGGTCACGTTGTTAAAGAATAGTATACGTTACAGTATGTGTCACGTTGTTGAAGAATAGTATATGTTACAGTGTGTGTCACGTTGTTAAAGAATAGTATACGTTACAGTATGTGTGCACGTTGTTGAAGAATAGTATATCGTTACAGTGTGTGGTCACGTTGTTAAATGAATAGTATACGTTACAGTATGTGTCACGTTGTTAAAGAATAGTATACGTTACAGTATGTGTCACCGTTGTTGAAGAATAGTATACGTTACAGTATGTGTCACGTTGTTAAAGAATAGTATACGTTACAGTATGTGTCACGTTGTTAAAGAATAGTATACGTTACAGTGTGTGTCACGTTGTTAAAGAATAGTATATGTTACAGTGTGTGTCACGTTGTTAAAGAATAGTATACGTTACAGTATGTGTCAGCGTTGTTATTAAAGAATAGTATACGTTACAGTATGTGTCACGTTGTTAAAGAATAGTATACGTTACAGTATGTGTCACGTTGGGAAAGTATAGTATACGTTACAGTATGTGTCACGTTGTTAAAGAATAGTATACGTTACAGTATGTGTCACGTTGTTGAAGAATAGTATATGTTACAGTGTGTGTCACGTTGTTAAAGAATATTATACGTTACAGTGTGTGTCACGTTGTTAAAGAATAGTATACGTTACAGTATGTGTCACGTTGTTAAAGAATAGTATACGTTACAGTGTGTGTCACGTTGTTAAAGAATAGTATACGTTACAGTATGTCACGTTGTTAAAGAATAGTATACGTTACAGTATGTGTCACGTTGTTAAAGAATAGTATACGTTACAGTATGTGTCACGTTGTTAAAGAATAGTATACGTTACAGTATGTGTCACGTTGTTAAAGAATAGTATACGTTACAGTATGTGTCACGTTGTTAAAGAATAGTATACGTTACAGTATGTGTCACGTTGTTAAAGAATAGTATACGTTACAGTATGTGTCACGTTGTTAAAGAATAGTATACGTTACAGTATGTGTCACGTTGTTGAAGAATAGTATATGTTACAGTGTGTGTCACGTTGTTAAAGAATAGTATACGTTACAGTGTGTGTCACGTTGTTAAAGAATAGTATACGTTACAGTATGTGTCACGTTGTTAAAGAATAGTATACGTTACAGTGTGTGTCACGTTGTTAAAGAATAGTATACGTTACAGTATGTCACGTTGTTAAAGAATAGTATACGTTACAGTATGTGTCACGTTGTTAAAGAATAGTATACGTTACAGTATGTGTCACGTTGTTAAAGAATAGTATACGTTACAGTATGTGTCACGTTGTTAAAGAATAGTATACGTTACAGTATGTGCACATTGTTAAAGAATAGTGTACGTTACAGTATGTCACGTTGTTAAAGAATAGTATATGTTACAGTATGTGTCACGTTGTTAAAGAATAGTATACGTTACAGTGTGTGTCACGTTGTTAAAGAATAGTATACGTTACAGTATGTCACGTTGTTAAAGAATAGTATACGTTACAGTATGTGTCACGTTGTTAAAGAATAGTATACGTTACAGTATGTGTCACGTTGTTAAAGAATAGTATACGTTACAGTATGTGTCACGTTGTTAAAGAATAGTATACGTTACAGTATGTGTCACGTTGTTAAAGAATAGTATACGTTACAGTGTGTCACGTTGTTAAAGAATAGTATATGTTACAGTATGTGTCACGTTGTTGAAGAATAGTATACGTTACAGTATGTGTCACGTTGTTGAAGAATAGTATACGTTACAGTGTGTCACGTTGTTAAAGAATAGTGTACGTTACAGTGTGTCACGTTGTTGAAGAATAGTATACGTTACAGTGTGTGATACGTTGTTAAAGAATAGTATATGTTACAGTGTGTCACGTTGTTAAAGAATAGTGTACGTTACAGTGTGTCACGTTGTTGAAGAATAGTATACGTTACAGTATGGGTCACGTTGTTAAATAATAGTACACGTTACAGTGTGTGATACGTTGTTAAAGAATAGTATACATTACAGTATGTGTAGCGTTGTTAAAGAATAGTACACGTTACAGTATGTGTAGCGTTGTTTAAGAATAGTATACATTACAGTATGTGTAGCGTTGTTGAAGAATAGTATACATTACAGTATGTGTAGCGTTGTTAAAGAATAGTATACATTACAGTATGTGTAGCGTTGTTAAAGAATAGTATACATTACAGTATGTGTAGCGTTGTTGAAGAATAGTATACATTACAGTATGTGTAGCGTTGTTGAAGAATAGTATACATTACAGTATGTGATACGTTGTTAAAGAATAGTATATGTTACAGTGTGTCACGTTGTTAAAGAATAGTGTACGTTACAGTGTGTCACGTTGTTGAAGAATAGTATATGTTACAGTGTGTCACGTTGTTAAAGAATAGTGTACGTTACAGTGTGTCACGTTGTTGAAGAATAGTATATGTTACAGTGTGTCACGTTGTTAAAGAATAGTGTACGTTACAGTGTGTCACGTTGTTGAAGAATAGTATACGTTACAGTGTGTCACGTTGTTAAAGAATAGTGTACGTTACAGTGTGTCACGTTGTTGAAGAATAGTATACGTTACAGTATGTCACGTTGTTAAAGAATAGTGTACGTTACAGTGTGTCACGTTGTTGAAGAATAGTATATGTTACAGTGTGTCACGTTGTTAAAGAATAGTGTACGTTACAGTGTGTCACGTTGTTGAAGAATAGTACACGTTACAGTGTGTGATACGTTGTTAAATAATAGTATACATTACAGTATGTGTAAGCGTTGTTAAAGAATAGTATACGTTACAGTAGTGTCACGTTGTTGAAGAATAGTATACGTTACAGTGTGTGATACGTTGTTAAAGAATAGTATATGTTACAGTGTGTCACGTTGTTAAAGAATAGTGTACGTTACAGTGTGTCACGTTGTTGAAGAATAGTATACGTTACAGTATGGGTCGCGTTGTTAAATAATAGTACACGTTACAGTGTGTGATACGTTGTTAAAGAATAGTAT
>NW_025758600.1:0-5074 GCF_021184085.1 Oncorhynchus gorbuscha | reverse complement strand
AAAAAAGATATAGAGAGAGATAGAGAGAGATAGATATAGAGAGAGATAGATATAGAGAGAGAGATATATAGAGAGAGATAGAGAAAGATAGATATAGAGAGAGATAGATATAGAGAGAGAGATATATATAGAGAGAGAGTATATAGAGAGAGATAGAGAGAGATAGATATATAGAGAGATAGATAGAGAGAGAGAGAGAGATATAGAGAGAGAGAGATAGAGAGAGAGATAGATATAGAGAGAGATAGATATATAGAGATAGAGAGAGAGATAGATATAGAGAGAGATAGATATATAGAGAGAGATAGATATAGAGAGAGATAGAGAGCTATATAGAGAGAGAGAGAGATATATATATAGAGAGATAGAGAGAGAGATAGATATAGAGAGAGATATATATATAGAGAGAGATAGATATAGAGAGAGATAGATATAGAGAGAGATAGATATAGAGAGAGATAGAGAGAGATAGATATAGAGAGAGATAGAGAGAGAGGGATAGAGAGAGAGATAGATATAGAGATAGATAGATATAGAGAGAGATAGATATAGAGAGAGATAGATATAGAGAGAGATAGATAGAGAGAGATAGATATAGAGAGAGAGATAGATATAGAGAGAGATAGATATAGAGAGAGAGAGATAGATATAGAGAGAGATAGATATAGAGAGAGATAGATAGAGATAGATATAGAGAGAGAGATAGATATAGAGAGAGATAGAGAGAGAGATAGATAGATATAGAGAGAGATAGAGAGAGAGATATAGAGAGAGATAGATATATAGAGAGAGATAGATATAGAGATAGATATAGATATAGATATATAGAGAGAGAGAGATAGAGAGATATATAGATATAGAGAGAGATAGATATAGAGAGAGAGAAAGAGATAGATATAGAGAGAGATAGATATAGAGAGAGATAGATATAGAGAGAGAGATAGATATAGAGAGAGATAGAGAGAGAGAGATATAGAGAGAGATAGATATAGAGAGAGAGATAGATATAGAGATAGATATAGAGAGAGAGATAGATATAGAGAGAGATAGATAGAGAGATATATAGAGAGAGATAGAGAGAGAGAGATATAGAGAGAGATAGATATAGAGAGAGATAGATATAGAGAGAGAGATAGATATAGAGAGAGAGATAGAGAAAGAGAGATAGATATAGAGAGAGATATATATAGAGAGATAGAGAGAGAGATATAGAGAGAGATAGAGAAAGAGATAGATATAGAGAGAGATAGATATAGAGAGAGATAGAGAGAGAGAGATATAGAGAGAGAGAGATATAGAGAGAGACATATATAGATGCCGAGGATAGATATAGAGGAGAGGATATATAGAGGGAGATAGATATAGAGGGAGAGATATATATATAGAGAGAGATAGATATAGAGAGAGAGAGAGATGAGACAGAGAGAGGAGATGAGGACGAGATAGATAGGAGAGAGAGAGATAGAGGGAGAGAGATAGATATAGAGAGAGATAGAGAGAGAGAGAGAGAGAGATAGAGAGAGAGAGATAGATATAGAGAGATAGATATATAGAGAGAGATGAGAGAAGAGAGATAGATGGAGAGATAGATATAGAGAGAGAGATATATAGAGAGAGATAGATATAGAGAGATAGATATAGAGAGAGAGATGAGGATAGAGAGAGAGAGGATAGAGAGAGGGAGAGAGAGAGATAGAGAGAGAGGGATAGAGAGAGGGATTATATAGAGAATAGAGAGATATGAGAAGATATATATAGAGAGATAGATAGAGAGATAGATATAGAGAGAGATAGATATAGAGAGATAGATATAGAGATGGAGAAGAGATAGAGAGATAGATATAGAGAGAGATAGATATAGAGAGAGATGGAGAGAGATAGATAGATATATATAGAGAGATAGATATAGAGAGAGATAGATATAGAGAGAGAGATATATATAGAGAGAGAGATAGATATAGAGAGAGATGATATAGAGAGAGATAGATATAGAGAGATATATATAGAGAGATAGATATAGAGAGATAGATATAGAGAGAGATAGATAGAGAGAGATAGATATAGAGAGAGATAGATATAGAGATAGAGGAAAATAGATATAGAGAGAGAGATAGAATAGAGAGAGAGAGAGAGAGATAGATATATATAGAGAGAGAGATAGATATAGAGATATATAGATATAGAGAGATAGATATAGAGAGAGAGATAGAGAAGATAGATAGATATAGAGAGAGATAGATATAGAGATAGATACAGAGAGATAGATATAGATATTATAGAGAGATAGAGAGAGAGATAGATATAGACATAGAGAGAGATAGATATAGAGAGAGAGATAGAGAAAGAGATAGATATAGAGAGATATATAGAGAGATAGATAGAGAGAGAGATAGATATAGAGAGAGATAGAGAGATAGATATAGAGAGAGAGATAGATATAGAGAGAGATAGAAGATATAGAGATAGATATAGAGAGATAGATATAGAGAGAGATAGAGTTAGAGAGAGAGATAGATATAGAGAGAGATAGATATAGAGAGAGATATGAGAAAGAGATAGATATAGAGAGAGATAGATATAGAGATAGAGAGATATAGAGAGAGATAGATATATAGAGAGAGATAGAGAAAGATTACATAGATATAGAGATAGATATAGAGAGAGATAGATATAGAGAGATAGATATAGAGAGAGATAGATATATATATAGAGAGAATAGATATAGAGATAGATATAGAGAGAGATAGATATAGAGAGAGAGAGAGATAGATATAGAGAGATATATATATAGAGAGAGATAGATATAGAGAGAGATAGAGATAGATATAGAGAGAGAGATAGATATAGAGAGATAGATAGAGAGAATATTATTATAGAGAGAGATAGATTATTATCACAGCATATAGAGAGATAGATATTAGAGAGATAGATATAGATATATAGAAGATAGAGAAGAGATAGATATAGAAGACGAGATAGATATAGAGAGATAGAGAGAGAGAGATAGAGAGAGAGATAGATAGAGAGAGATAGATATAGAGAGATATATATAGAGGATATATATATATATAGAGAGAGATAGATATAGAGAGAGAGAGATAGATATAGAGAGAGAGAGATAGATATAGAGAGAGAGATAGATAGATACAGAGACATAGATATAGATATAGAGACAGACATAGATATATACAGAGATAGATATGGAGAGAGATGGATACAGAGATAGATATAGAGATAGATTAGAGACATATAGATATAGAGAGAGATTACAGAGAGAGATAGATATGGAGAGATAGATAGACACATGGAGAGAGATGGAGAGAGATAGATTATAAGGATAGATATAGAGATAGATATATACAGAGAGATAGACAGACAGACAGATATAGAGAGAGATATATATTAAGACAGAGATAGATATAGAGATATATATAGAAGAGAGATATATATAGAGAGATAGATATAGAGAGATAGATATAGAGAGATAGATATAGAGAGATAGAGAGAGATAGAGAGAGATAGATATAGAGAGATAGATATAGATATATATAGAGAGAGAGATAGATATAGAGAGAGATAGATATAGAGAGATATATATAGAGAGAGAGATAGATATAGAGCGTGCCAGAGAGAGATAGATATAGAGATAGATATAGAGAGATAGATAGAGAGAGATAGATATAGAGAGAGAGATAGATATAGATATATATAGAGAGAGAGAGAGATAGAGATATATAGATATAGAGATAGATAGAGAGAGAGAGATAGAGAGAGAGATAGATAGAGAGAGAGATATAGATAGAGAGAGAGACTAGATATAGAGAGAGAGATAGATATAGAGAGAGATATAGATATAGAGAGAGATAGATATAGAGAGAGATAGATAGATATATAGAGAGAGATAGATATAGAGAGATAGATATAGAGAGAGAGATAGATATAGATAGATATAGAGAGAGATAGATATAGAGAGAGAGACAGATATAGATATAGAGAGAGATAGATAGAGAGATAGACAGAGAGATAGATATAGAGAGACAGATAGATATAGAGAGAGAGATAGATATAGAGAGATAGAGAGAGAGAGATATATATAGATATAGAGAGATAGATATAGAGAGAGATAGATATAGAGAAAGATAGATATAGACAGAGAGATAGATATAGAGAGAGAGATAGATATAGAGAGAGAGATAGATATAGAGATATATAGATATAGAGAGAGATAGATATAGAGAGAGATAGATATAGAGAGATAGATATAGAGAGATAGATATAGAGAGATAAGAAGAGATAGATATAGAGAGAGAGATAGAGATAGAGAGATAGATATAGATATAGAGATAGAGAGATAGATATAGAGAGACAGATATAGAGAGAGATAGATAGAGATAGATATAGAGATAGATATAGAGAGATAGATAGAGAGATAGATATACAGAGAGACAGATAGATATAGATATATATATAGAGAGAGATAGATATAGAGAGAGATAGATATAGAGAGATAGATATAAGAGAGATAGAGAGATAGATGGAGAGATTATTATCAAGAGATAGATATAGAGAGATAGATATTAGAGAGAGAGATAATAATAATAATAATAATAATATATGCCACAGACGCTTAGAGAGATAGATAGAGATATATAGATAGAGAGATAGATATAGAGAGAGATAGATATAGAGAGAGATATAGAGAAAGAGATAGATATAGAGAGAGAGATAGATATAGAGAGATAGATATAGAGAGAGAGAGATAGATATAGAGAGAGATAGAGATAGATATAGAAGATAGATATAGATATATAGAGAGAGAGATAAGAGAGAGAGATATATAGAGAGATAGATAGAGATAGATATAGAGAGAGAGATAGATATAGAGAGAGATAGAGAAAGAGATAGATATGAGAGAGATAGATATAGAGAGATAAGAGAGAGATATAGAGAGAGATAGATATATAGAGAGAGAGAGAGAGATAGAGAGAGATAGATATAGAGAGATAGATATAGAGAGATATATATATATATAGAGATAGATATAGAGAGAGATAGATATAGAGATAGAGAGAGA
>NW_025758599.1:0-5074 GCF_021184085.1 Oncorhynchus gorbuscha | reverse complement strand
ATTACAGACAGACACCGTGTGGTGTAGTGTTATACTGGGTTTCAGGTCTGTGGTTCATGTCAGGAGGGTATTATAGACACATTACAGACAGACACCGTGTGGTGTAGTGTTATACTGGGTTTCAGGTCTGGTTCATGTCAGGAGGGTATTATAGACACATTACAGACAGACACCGTGTGGTGTAGTGTTATACTGGGTTTCAGGTCTGGTTCATGTCAGGAGGGTATTATAGACACATTACAGACAGACACCGTGTGGTGTAGTGTTATACTGGGTTTCAGGTCTATGGTTCATGTCAGGAGGGTATTATAGACACATTACAGACAGACACCGTGTGGTGTAGTGTTATACTGGGTTTCAGGTCTATGGTTCATGTCAGGAGGGTATTATAGACACATTACAGACAGACACCGTGTGGTGTAGTGTTATACTGGGTTTCAGGTCTGGTTCATGTCAGGAGGGTATTATAGACACATTACAGACAGACACCGTGTGGTGTAGTGTTATACTGGGTTTCAGGTCTATGGTTCATGTCAGGAGGGTATTATAGACACATTACAGACAGACACCGTGTGGTGTAGTGTTATACTGGGTTTCAGGTCTATGGTTCATGTCAGGAGGGTATTATAGACACATTACAGACAGACACCGTGTGGTGTAGTGTTATACTGGGTTTCAGGTCTGGTTCATGTCAGGAGGGTATTATAGACACATTACAGACAGACACCGTGTGGTGTAGTGTTATACTGGGTTTCAGGTCTATGGTTCATGTCAGGAGGGTATTATAGACACATTACAGACAGACACCGTGTGGTGTAGTGTTATACTGGGTTTCAGGTCTGGTTCATGTCAGGAGGGTATTATAGACATGAACCAGAGACCTGACAGACTTCAATACATCAACTATCAAAACAGTGATAACCACATTAACTAACCACACACACACACACACACACACACACACACACACACACACACACACACACACACACACACACACACACACACACACACACACACACACACACACACACACACACACACGAGGGTAACAGTGATAACCACACCTCAAGGAGGGTAACAGTGATAACCACATCTCAAGGAGGGTAACAGTGATAACCACACCTCAAGGAGGGTAACAGTGATAACCACACCTCAAGGAGGGTAACAGTGATAACCACACCTCAAGGAGGGTAACAGTGATAACCACACCTCAAGCAGGGTAACAGTGATAACCACACCTCAAGGAGGGTAACAGTGTGTCCCAGAGTTCCTCCTCTGGGATCATCCCTCCTTCTTGTTCCTACCAAAAACTTAAAGCTAGACTTCTTCTTCTTTTCTTTCTTTGTGTCTGAAAGAAGAGGATGGGATGAGAGAGAGAGGATGGGATGAGAGAGAGAGAGAGAGAGAGAGAGAGAGAGAGAGAGAGAGAGAGAGAGAGAGAGAGAGAGAGAGAGAGAGAGAGAGAGAGAGGATGGGATGAGAGAGAGAGAGAGGATGGGATGAGAGAGAGAGAGAGGATGGGATGAGAGAGAGAGAGAGGATGGGATGAGAGAGAGAGAGAGGATGGGATGAGAGAGAGAGAGAGGATGGGATGAGAGAGAGAGAGAGGATGGGGAGAGAGAGAGAGGATGGGGAGAGAGAGAGAGGATGGGGGAGAGAGAGAGGATGGGATGAGAGAGAGAGGATGGGATGAGAGAGAGAGGATGGGATGAGAGAGAGGATGGGATGAGAGAGAGAGGATGGGATGAGAGAGAAGTGGTAGAGAGAGAGGTAGGTTCTCCATAGATACAGAGGGTTAGAGAGGTTCACCATAGATAGAGGGTTAGAGCTGTTCACCATAGATACAGAGGGTTAGAGAGGTTCTCCATAGATACAGAGGGTTAGGGAGGTTCTCCATAGATACAGAGGGTTAGGGAGGTTCTCCATAGATACAGAGGGTTAGGGAGGTTCTCCATATATACAGAGGGTTAGAGAGATTCTCCATATGATACAGAGGGTTAGAGAGGTTCTCCATAGATACAGAGGGTTAGAGGTTCTCCATAGATACAGAGGGTTAGAGGTTCTCCATAGATACATAGGGTTAGGGAGGTTCTCCATAGATACAGAGGTTCTCCATAGATACAGAGGGTTAGAGGTTCTCCATAGATACAGAGGTTCTCCATAGATACAGAGGGTTAGAGGTTATCCATAGATACAGAGGGTTAGAGAGCATGATGAATGACAGATGGGACGGACTCCTGACTGACTGTCAGTTTAGGGTCAAATGAAGCTGCTACGTTAACCACAGACATTATTACACAATCAGACTCATCGGCTCAGTTAGAGACCAGGCCAAACAGGATTTATTTTCCACATGAAAGAGGGTGGACATTTTTAGACTCTTTTATCCATTAGCAGCTATTAGATTAAATGAGATTCATCATTTCCTCATGAAAACACACATATTTGGACTGTTTAAATCAATACAAAGTGAAAAACACAGCGCACGGCATCATGGGATTCGTAGTTTATTTGTAGGCTCATCCATTGGATGAAAGTTTGAAAGTGAAAAACACAGCGTTAGGCTCATCCATTGGATGAAAGTTTGAAAGTGAAAAACACAGCGTTAGGCTCATCCATTGGATGAAAGTTTGAAAGTGAAAAACACAGCGTTAGGCTCATCCATTGGATGAAAGTTTGAAAGTGAAAGAACTTAAATGAATCAAATGTGTCAGAGGCAGCTGAAGGATGACACCTCATGTACTGTAGAATCTGAGAAACGTCAAGCTGTGTAGAATCCCAGAGAAACGTCAAGCTGTGTAGAATCTGAGAAACGTCAAGCTGTGTAGAATCTGAGAAACGTCAAGCTGTGTAGAATCCCAGAGAAACATCAAGCTGTGTAGAATCTGAGAAACGTCAAGCTGTGTAGAATCTGAGAAACGTCAAGCTGTGTAGAATCTGAGAAACATCAAGCTGTGTAGATTCCCAGAGAAACGACAAGCTGTGCAGAATCCCAGAGAAACGTCAAGCTGTGTGTAGAATCCCAGAGAAACATCAAGCTGTGTGTAGAATCCCAGAGAAACGTCAAGCTGTGTGTAGAATCCCAGAGAAACGTCAAGCTGTGTAGAATCCCAGAGAAACGTCAAGCTGTGCAGAATCACAGAGAAACGTCAAGCTGTGTGTAGAATCCCAGAGAAACGTCAAGCTGTGTAGATTCCCAGAGAAACGTCAAGCTGTGTAGATTCCCAGAGAAACGTCAAGCTGTGTAGATTCCCAGAGAAACGACAAGCTGTGCAGAATCACAGAGAAACGACAAGCTGTGTGTCAAATCACAGAAACGACAAGCTGTGTGTCAAATCACAGAAACGACAAGCTGTGTGTCAAATCACAGAAACGACAAGCTGTGTGTCGAATCCCAGAAACGACAAGCTGTGTGTCGAATCCCAGAGAAACGTCAAGCTGTGTAGAATCCCAGAGAAACGTCAAGCTGTGTAGAATCCCAGAGAAACGTCAAGCTGTGTAGATTCCCAGAGAAACGTCAAGCTGTGTAGATTCCCAGAGAAACGTCAAGCTGTGTAGAATCCCAGAGAAACGTCAAGCTGTGCAGAATCACAGAGAAACGACAAGCTGTGTGTCAAATCACAGAAACGACAAGCTGTGTGTCAAATCACAGAAACGACAAGCTGTGTGTCAAATCACAGAAACGACAAGCTGTGTGTCGAATCCCAGAAACGACAAGCTGTGTGTCGAATCCCAGAGAAACGTTGAGCTGTGTGTCGAATCATAGAAACGACAAGCTGTGTGTCGAATCACAGAGAAACGTCGAGCTGTGTGTAGAATCACAGAGAAAAGACGAGCTGTGTGTAGAATCCCAGAGAAACGTCAAGCTGTGTGTAGAATCACAGAGAAAAGACGAGCTGTGTGTAGAATCACAGAGAAATGTCAAGCTGTGTGTCGAATCCCAGAGAAACGTCAAGCTGTGTGTAGAATCCCAGAGAAACGTCAAGCTGTGTAGAATCCCAGAGAAACGTCAAGCTGTGTAGAATCACAGAGAAATGTCAAGCTGTGTAGAATCACAGAGAAATGTCAAGCTGTGTAGAATCACAGAGAAATGTCAAGCTGTGTAGAATCACAGAGAAATGTCAAGCTGTGTAGAATCACAGAGAAATGTCAAGCTGTGTAGAATCACAGAGAAATGTCAAGCTGTGTAGAATCACAGAGAAATGTCAAGCTGTGTACTGAGAGCAGCTGAGTTTTCTCCCTTGCTGGTTCTGATAAGGGAAACTGATCCTAGATGTGTTGTGTAGGGCAATGACCTTGGGTTAGAGAAGATAAACTGATCCTAGATGTGTTGTGTAGGGACTGACCTTGGGTTAGAGAAGATAAACTGATCCTAGATGTGTTGTGTAGGGACTGACCTTGGGTTAGAGAAGGGAAACTGATCCTATATGTGTTGTGTAGGGACTGACCTTGGGTTAGAGAAGATAAACTGATCCTAGATGTGTTGTGTAGGGACTGACCTTGGGTTAGAGAAGGGAAACTGATCCTATATGTGTTGTGTAGGGACTGACCTTGGGTTAGAGAAGGGAAACTGATCCTATATGTAGGGACTGACCTTGGGTTAGAGAAGATAAACTGATCCTATATGTGTTGTGTAGGGACTGACCTTGGGTTTGATAAGGGTTATAGAAGATAAACTGATCTTATATGTGTTGTGTAGGGACTGACCTAGGGTCTTCATCATCTTATTGAGCTGCTCATCTTCCTCATCCTCCCTGAAGAGAGATCAGACAGAGAAGATTAATGACACAGCATGACTAACCTACACACACACACACACAATCCCAGAGAGCCATTCATATTAAGACAGCTCCCCCCCCTTTCTCTTACCTGAATCTGTCACCCCCTCTCTCTCCTACCTGAATCTGTCACCCCCTCTCTCTCCTACCTGAGTCTGTCATCCCCTCTTCCTACCTGAGTCGGTCATCGTCCAGTCCGTCTATGATGGCGTTTCTGTCACCCCCTCTCTCTCCTACCTGAGTCTGTCATCACCCCCTCTCTCCTACCTGAGTCTGTCATCCACCCCTCTCTC
>NW_025758598.1:0-5076 GCF_021184085.1 Oncorhynchus gorbuscha | reverse complement strand
CCTCTCCTCTCCTCTCCTCTTCCCTCTTCCCTCTCCTCTCCTCTCTCCTCTCCTCTCCTCTCTCTCTCTCCTCTCCTCTCCTCTCCTCTCTCTCCTCTCCTCTCCTCTCCCCTCTTCCCTCTCCTCTCCTCTCCTCTCCTCTCCTCTTCCTCTCCTCTCCTCTCCTCTCCTCTCTCTCCTCTCCCCTCTCCCTCTCCTCTCCTCTCCCTCTCCTCTCCTCTCCTCTCCTCTCCTCTCCTCTCCTCTCCTCTCCTCTCCTCTCCCTCCCCTCCCCTCCTCCTCTCCCTCCCCTCCTCTCCTCTCCTCTCCTCTCTCTCCTCTCCCTCCCCTCCCTCCCTCCCCCTCCCTCTCCCTCTCCCTCTCCCCTCCCCTCCCCTCCTCTCCTCTCCTCTCCTCCTCTCTCCTCTCTCAGGTCAGTGGGTTGTTATCTGATAGTCATTAAGAGATAGAGAAGAGAGGGAGAGAGGGCGAGAGAGGGAGACAAACAGAATGGAAATAGGGACAATTCATTTTATGACTTCTGTTTTCATATATGCAGGCATGCATTCTCTATCTCACACACACTCACACAAACAGTAGTCGGCAAGGATAGGATGAGCATGAGCATTAAAAAGGCAACAACAAAGAAAGGTATTTCCGATGTACCAATTCCATGGGATTTATGGTTTATGAACTGATGGAGAAAACAACGCTGGATTCAAAACCTACAGTTTTTCAATTTAAATGATTATACAAAATTATTGCAACCAATACAATGTTATATATATGGGGGTTACAACCATCCCAACGCTGCAGATTTTGCTGCAAAGAGAATATTTGGATAATTTGTTTTGGTCCATATGTCGGTTGTTTTTGGTCGCAGGTTCAGAAATGACGAAAGAATTGCAACTGTTATGCAGGTGATTGAGGACCCAAAAGCGACTTAACAGAAACAGAGTTTATTCAAGTCCAAACAGAAAACGACAAATCCTGAATCCTTAACAGGAAATGTCCAAACGGGGAATAACAGAAATCCTCGAGTCTGTAGAGGGGAATAACAGGAGAAGCGGCCACAGACTGCAGGTCCCTTCGGGTAGGCGCAGGCCGTAGCTGACAGAGACACCTGCTCACACGCAGCATCTGATGAAGGCAAAAACACGACAGGACGGAACAAGAACACAGCACAGCAAACAAGGATCCGACAAGGACAGAAGCAGGAACAGAGAGAGAAATAGGGACTTAATCAGAGGGCAAAATAGGGGACAGGTGTGAAAGAGTAAACAAGGTAGTTAGGAGAATGAGGAACAGCTGGGAGCAGGAACGGAACGATAGAGAGAGAGAGAGGGATAGAGAGAGGGAAAGAACCTAATAAGACCAGCAGGGGGAAACGAATAGAAGAGAAAGCACAGGGACAAGACATGACAATCTATGACAAAACATGACAGCAACATTTACCTGGAACTAACTCTGCAAACGGCACTGTTGGGTGATTTAAAAAGTCATAGTCAATCGGTGAATAACATAATAATACTCTTATCAAACATGTCTGTTGTTAATTTACAATATGTATAATATGTCAAATCTATGAGAATCAGAAAGGTTCAAAACAATATGTATAATCTATGAGAATCAATATATATGTGTTTTCTATATATATACAAATATATATGTGTTTTCTATATATATACAAATATATATGTGTTTTCTATATATATACAAATATATATGTGTTTTCTATATATATACAAATATATATGTGTTTTCTATATATATACAAATATATATGTGTTTTCTATATATATACAAATATATGTGTTTTCTATATATATATAGTACTCAGGGCCGTATAGTTTCTGAGTCCTCTCTGGAGTTCTGTTGACATGTAGATTAGAGCAGAGAGGAGATGAAGTTTCCTTTCACACTCAGTCTGTCTGTCACCACGAGTGATGAAGTGATATGAACACCCTCAGCAACCCTCAGGCAACAGCATATTATAAATCACAGAGCCTAATAAAGCTCCCCAGCCTCACCACACATCAAAGACAACCATAGTCTCGTCACTGTGGCCAGAACACAACCAGTAACGTTTTTAGTCACAGCCGAGATAAAGGTTGAGTCTGTGAGATAAAACACATCAAGGTTCAAACTCCTAAAAACAAATGTGGATCTTAAAACAATGAAGGTGGATCAGTGTGTGTTTATAATGCAGTCCATCCAATGTGGTCCTAGGTCCTAAATGACACCATATTCCCTATGTAGTACACTACTTTTGACCAGCGCCCTGGGAAAGTAGTGCACTACAAAGGAAATAGGCTGCCATTTGGGATCCGGCTCCAACAGTGTATCAGGAAGCAGAGGTGCATCGTCGTTACGGTAACCTGATCGTATAAAAGATGAAGCAACATGTTCATTAATTATTCAGTACCAGGAGCGACTCCAGGGGGAATATTTTCTTTACTTCGTTGTCTTTCCCACCAGTCGCTCCAGATACGCTTCTGCAACAATTGTTTTCATGCCTCTGTGTCCGGAGCTTAACTGGAGCGAATGAGTGGGAAAGAAAATGAAATGAAATATTCACCAATGTTTTCCACCTGAAAAAGAACAGAAAGATATCCTCTAACACACAGTAAAGCAGTGAAGGAAGGCCAACATCCTCTGTGTCCTTCTGTCCCTAACCCATCATCAGAGCCCTCTCTTTCATTGTCACCATGGGGGCTAAACAAGGGTTTCTATACTAGTGTGTCCAGGTTGATGAGACAGGGCTTCTTCTCCTCTGTGTCCTTCTGTCCCTAACCCATCATCAGAGCCCTCTCTTTCATCGTCACCATGGGGGCTAACAAGGGTTTCTATACTAGTGTGTCCAGGTTGATGAGACGGGCTTCTTCTCCTCTGTGTCCTTCTGTCCCTAACCCATCATCAGAGCCCTCTCTTTCATCGTCACCATGGGGGCTAACAAGGGTTTCTATACTAGTGTGTCCAGGTTGATGAGACGGGCTTCTTCTCCTCTGTGTCCTTCTGTCCCTAACCCATCATCAGAGCCCTCTCTTTCATCGTCACCATGGGGGCTAACAAGGGTTTCTATACTAGTGTGTCCAGGTTGATGAGGCGGGCTTCTTCTCCTCTGTGTCCTTCTGTCCCTAACCCATCATCAGAGCCTCTCTTTCATCGTCACCATGGGGGCTAACAAGGGTTTCCTATACTAGATGTGTCCAGGTTGATGAGGCGGGCTTCTTCTCCTCTGTGTCCTTCTGTCCCTAACCCATCATCAGAGCCCTCTCTTTCATCGTCACCATGGGGGCTAACAAGGGTTTCTATACTAGTGTCCAGGTTGATGAGGCAGACTTCTTCTCCTCTGTGTCCTTCTGTCCCTAACCCATCATCAGAGCCCTCTCTTCATCGTCACCATGGGGGCTAACAAGGGTTTCTATACTAGTGTGTCCAGGTTGATGAGACGGGCTTCTCTTCTCCTCTGTGTCCTTCTGTCCCTAACCCATCATCAGAGCCCTCTTCTTTCATTGTCACCATGGGGGCTAACAAGGGTTTCTATACTAGTGTGTCCAGGTTGATGAGACGGGCTTCTTCTCCTCTGTGTCCTTCTGTCCCTAACCCATCATCAGAGCCCTCTCTTCATTGTCACCATGGGGGCTAACAAGGGTTTCTATACTAGTGTGTCAGGTTGATGAGACGGGCTTCTTCTCCTCTGTGTCCTTCTGTCCCTAACCCATCATCAGAGCCCTCTCTTTCATCGTCACCATGGGGGCTAGCAAGGGTTTCTATACTAGTGTGTCCAGGTTGATGAGACGGGCTTCTTCTCCTCTGTGTCCTTCTGTCCCTAACCCATCATCAGAGCCCTCTCTTTCATCGTCACCATGGGGGCTAACAAGGGTTTCTATACTAGTGTGTCCAGGTTGATGAGACGGGCTTCTTCTCCTCTGTGTCCTTCTGTCCCTAACCCATCATCAGAGCCCTCTCTTTCATCGTCACCATGGGGGCTAACAAGGGTTTCTATACTAGTGTGTCCAGGTTGATGAGACGGGCTTCTTCTCCTCTGTGTCCTTCTGTCCCTAACCCATCATCAGAGCCCTCTCTTTCATCGTCACCATGGGGGCTAACAAGGGTTTCTATACTAGTGTGTCCAGGTTGATGAGACGGGCTTCTTCTCCTCTGTGTCCTTCTGTCCCTAACCCATCAGAGCCCTCTCTTTCATCGTCACCATGGGGGCTAACAAGGGTTTCTATACTAGTGTGTCCAAGTTGATGAGACGGGCTTCTTCTCCTCTGTGTCCTCTGTCCCTAACCCATCATCAGAGCCCTCTCTTTCATCGTTACCATGGGGGCTAACAAGGGTTTCTATACTAGTGTGTCCAGGTTGATGAGACGGGCTTCTTCTCTCTGTGTCCTTCTGTCCCTAACCCATCATCAGAGCCCTCTCTTCATCGCTACCATGGGGGCTAACAAGGGTTTCTATACTAGTGTGTCCAGGTTGATGAGACGGGCTTCTTCTCCTCTGTGTCCTTCTGTCCCTAACCCATCATCAGAGCCCTCTCTTTCATTGTCTACCATGGGGGCTAACAAGGGTTTCTATACTAGTGTGTCCAGGTTGATGAGACGGGCTTCTTCTCCTCTGTGTCCTTCTGTCCCTAACCCATCATCAGAGCCCTCTCTTTTATCGTCACCATGGGGGCTAACAAGGGTTTCTATACTAGTGTGTCAGGTTGATGAGACGGGCTTCTTCTCCTCTGTGTCCTTCTGTCCCTAACCCATCATCAGAGCCCTCTCTTTCACCGTCACCATGGGGGCTAACAAGGGTTTCTATACTAGTGTGTCCAGGTTGATGAGACGGGCTTCTTCTCCTCTGTGTCCTTCTGTCCCTAACCCATCTCAGAGCCCTCTCTTCATCGTTACCATGGGGGCTAACAAGGGTTTCTATACTAGTGTGTCCAGGTTGATGAGACGGGCTTCTTCTCCTCTGTGTCCTTCTGTCCCTAACCCATCATCAGAGCCCTCTCTTTCATCGTCACCATGGGGGCTAACAAGGGTTTCTATACTAGTGTGTCCAGGTTGATGAGGACGGGGCTTCTTCTCCTCTGTGTCCTTC
>NW_025758597.1:0-5077 GCF_021184085.1 Oncorhynchus gorbuscha | reverse complement strand
AAGAATGATGACAGAACAGCCTTACTAAGTTCTTTAAAGGTTCCTAGAACTTTTAATTAGGTTGTGGCGGTGTTGTTCCCAAAACACAAAATATGCTTAGTTGTGATGACATTGATACAATGTTTAAGATAAGTTGCACAGGACATTCCAAGAATATTGTTAGAATGGTGTAAGTTATTTTATTCAAGGCACCCAGAACATTTAATTACGTTACGGGAGCTGTCTGGTATGTTGCAAGAATATTCTTGTGATTTTCACATAGGTTGCACAGGACATTCCCTTTATGTTGTAAGAATGAAATAAGTCGGCTTTTATGACATTAATAGCATATTTGTTTTAGGTTGAACATAATATTCGATTGATGTTTACGCAATATACATTTTACCTCGTCTTGGAACACTTCAAGAACATTTTTACAATGTTAAATTTAAGTTTGACCCAATATTACCATAACATTCTCAGCATGCAAATTAAAGCAGATTGGAATACATCTCCATTATGTTTTCTCCAGAATGAATGGCAATTCGCATTTGAGGACTGTTTTTGAACAGCATTTAATGATACAAACACATTTTTACACTTCATATGTTGACAATCTTCACATGATTTCTTTCACAGAACATTTGAACAGCAGTTACTCATTCAAACACAATCATTATTTTTTTACGCTTCATATGTTGACAATCTGAACATGTGGGATTTAAACATGCAATGTTTGTTTCCCAAGCCATGTCTTTTATCTTAGCTAATGTTATGGGAATGTTCCCGGTTTGCTGGGTTTCCTTTAATTGGTGAGTTTGTTTGGTGCAGCTCCCTCAAGATATTCACCCCCCTCCCCCACACACACACACACTTTCAACTGCAGGTCCTCAAATAACACATATGTGACGACACATTATGTAACAAAGTAGATCAGTATTATAATGCAGTTTATTGCCTATTTTTAAGTAATTATTTATAGCAGTGTGTTTGTCTAGAAGTTGTTGAATGTGGTGGGCCGTAGCAAGCTATCTGCTTCAGATTTCGACATGATCGATTTCTGTCGAGGGAGGAGGAGCTGGTTTTTACATATTGTGTATATTTATTTCTTCTGAACACATTTCCGTTTGTTGGCAATGTCCGCCAAACTGCTATCAGTTATTTTTAATCTAACTATTTAGTTAGAGAAATGTGATACCATCAACGCAAGCTGTAAAATGACTCCCAATTTAGAACACAGCAACGTTTGTAATGTGCAGTGCCTTCAGAAATGTATTCACACCCCTTGACTTTTTCCACATTTTGTTGTATTACAGTCTGAATTTAAAACAGCTTCAATTACAATTTTGTGTCACTGGCCTGCACCCAATGTCAAAATAGTAAAAAATAAATAAAGATGTGCTTAACAAGTCACATAATAAGTTGCATGGACTTAATAATAGTGTTTACCATAATTTTGAAATGACTACATCATCTCTGTACCCCACACACACAATTATCTGTAAGGTCCCTCGGTCGAGCAGTGAATTTCAAACACAGATTCACCACAAAACAGGGAGGCTTTCCAATGCCTCACAAGGAAGGGCACCTATTGGAAGATGGGTAAACATAAAAAAGCTTACATTGAATATCCCTTTGAGCAGAGTGAAGTTATTAATTACACTTTGGATGGTGTATCAATACACCCCGTCATGACAAAAACACAGGTGTCCTTCCTAACTCAGTTGCCAGAGAGGAAGAAAACCACTCTGGATTTTACCATGAGGCCAATGGTGGCTTTAAAACAGTTGCAGAGTGAATTCTGCCCCCTCTTGAAGCTAGGGGGCAGAATTTTCACTTTTGGATAAATAGCGTGCTATATAAATAGCGGGCTACTCATGCCAAGAATATAAGATATGCATATTATTCATAGATTTGGATAGAAAAACTCTGAGGTTTCTAAAGCTGTTTGAATCATGTCTGTGAGTATAACATAACTTATGTAGCAGGCAAAACCCTGAGGACTAACTGTTCAAAATGTTTATTTTATTTTTTCCCCCTCTCTGTTCCCTGCATTGTCTTTGCCATGGGATATTTCATAGGAAATATTTTCAGTTCCTACCGCTTCCACTGGATGTCACCAGTCTTTGGAATTTGGTTGAGGTTATTTCTTTGTGCAATGAAGAAGTAGGCCAACTCGGAACTGGGGAAACTTTTGTGAGTTGTGCAAGACGTGAAAAGCAGTGCTGGTTTGTTTTCTTTCCTGTATTGAATACAGATTGCCCCGTCTACAATTTCATCGATTATTAACGTTTAAAAATACCTAACGTTGTATTACAAATGTAGTTTGAAATATTTTGGCAAAGTTTTTAGGCAACTTTTGAAATATTTTGTAGTGACGTTGCGTTTTTGTAAGCTGTTTTTTTCTGGATCAAACGCGCTTTATAAATGGACATTTTGGATATATATGGACGGAATTAATCGAACAAAAGGACCAATTGTGATGTTAATGTCACATATTGGAGTGCCAACAAAAGAAGCTCGTCAAAGGTAATGCCTGTTTTATATTTTATTTCAGTGTTTTGTGTAGTGCCTGCATGGTTGTAATATGCTAATGTTATGCAGGTGAATGAGGACCCAAAAGCGACTTGGCGAAAACAGAGTATTTAATCCAGTAAAGTTACTTTACAAACAAAAGGCATAATACTACTCGTAATGACGAGAACAGACAGGAGACTTGATCAAGAACTGCAGGTTGCCTCGGGAAGGCACTTGAACGTAGCAGACTCAGACACCTGCTCACCACGCAGCATCTGAGGGAAACACGACACGACAGGGCAATACATAGACACAGCACGGTGAACAATAGATAAGGATCCGACAGGACAGGAACGGAAAACAAGGGAAGAAATAGGGACTCTAATCAGGGGAAAAGATAAGGAACAGGTGTGGGAAGACTAAATGATGATTAAGGGAATAGGAACAGCTGGGAGCAGGAACGGAACGATAGAGAGAGGAGAGAGAGGGAGGGGAGAGAGAGGGATAGAAAAAGGAAACGAACCTAATAAGACCAGCAGGGGGAAACGAACAGAAGGGAAAGCATAATGACAAGACAATCTAAGACAAAACATGACAGTACCCCCCACTCACCGAGCGCCTCCTGGCGCACTCGAGGAGGAATCCTGGCGGCAACGGAGGAAATCATCAATAAGTGAACGGTCCAGCACGTCCCGAGACGGAACCCAACTCCTCTCCTCAGGACCGTAACCCTCCCAATCCACTAAGTATTGGTGACCCCGTCCCCGAGAACGCATGTCCATGATCTTACGTACCTTGTAAATAGGTGCGCTCTCGACAAGGACGGGAGGGGGAGGGAAGACGAACGGGGTGTGAAGAAAGGGCTTGACACAGGAGACATGGAAGACAGGATGGACGCGACGAAAGATGTCGCGGAAGAAGCAGTCGCACAGCGACAGGATTGACGACCTGGGAGACACGGAACGGACCAATGAACCGCGGAGTCAACTTACGAGAAGCTGTCGTAAGAGGAAGGTTGCGAGTGGAAAGCCACACTCTCTGGCCGCAACAATACCTTGGACTCTTAATCCTGCGTTTATTGGCGGCTCTCACAGTCTGTGCCCTGTAACGGCAAAGTGCAGACCTCACCCTCCTCCAGGTGCGCTCACAACGTTGGACAAACGCTTGAGCGGAGGGAACGCTGGACTCGGCAAGCTGGGATGAGAACAGAGGAGGCTGGTAACCCAGACTACTCTGAAACGGAGATAACCCGGTAGCAGACGAAGGAAGCGAGTTGTGAGCGTATTCTGCCCAGGGGAGCTGTTCTGCCCAAGACGCAGGGTTTCTGAAAGAAAGGCTGCGTAGTATGCGACCAATCGTCTGATTGGCCCTCTCTGCTTGACCGTTAGACTGGGGATGAAACCCGGAAGAGAGACTGACGGACGCACCAATCAAACGACAGAACTCCCTCCAAAACTGTGACGTGAATTGCGGGCCTCTGTCTGAAACGGCGTCTAACGGGAGGCCATGAATTCTGAACACATTCTCGATAATGATTTGTGCCGTCTCCTTAGCGGAAGGAAGTTTAGCGAGGGGAATGAAATGTGCCGCCTTAGAGAACCTATCGACAACCGTAAGAATCACAGTCTTCCCCGCAGACAAAGGCAGACCGGTAATGAAGTCTAGGGGCGATGTGAGACCATGGTCGAGAAGGAATGGGGAGCGGTCTGAGACGACCGGCAGGAGGAGAGTTACCCGACTTAGTCTGCGCGCAGTCCGAACAAGCAGCCACGAAACGGCGCGTGTCACGCTCCTGAGTCGGCCACCAAAAGCGCTGGCGAATAGACGCAAGAGTGCCTCGAACACCGGGATGACCAGCTAACTTGGCAGAGTGAGCCCACTGAAGAACAGCCAGACGAGTGGAAACAGGAACGAAAAGGAGGTTACTAGGACAAGCGCGCGGCGACGCAGTGTGCGTGAGTGCTTGCTTAACCTGTCTTTCAATTCCCCAGACTGTCAACCCGACAACACGCCCATAAGGAAGAATCCCTCGGGATCAGTAGAAGCCACAGAAGAACTAAACAGACGGGATAAGGCATCAGGCTTGGTGTTTTTGCTACCCGGACGGTAAGAAATCACAAACTCGAAACGAGCGAAAAACAACGCCCAACGAGCTTGACGGGCATTAAGTCGTTTGGCAGAACGGATGTACTCAAGGTTCTTATGGTCTGTCCAAACGACAAAAGGAACGGTCGCCCCTCCAACCACTGTCGCCATTCGCCTAGGGCTAAGCGGATGGCGAGCAGTTCACGGTTACCCACATCATAGTTGCGCTCAGATGGCGACAGGCGATGAGGAAAATAAGCGCAAGGATGAACCTTATCGTCAGACTGGAAGCGCTGGGATAGGAATGGCTCCCACGCCTACCTCTGAAGCGCCAACCTCGACAATGAATTGTCTAGTGACGTCAGGAGTAACGAGGATAGGAGCGGACGTAAAACGTTCTTTTAGAAGATCAAAAGCTCCCTGGGCGGAACCGGACCACTTAAAACACGTCTTGACAGAAGTAAGAGCTGTGAGAGGGGCAGCAACTTGACCGAGA
>NW_025758596.1:0-5077 GCF_021184085.1 Oncorhynchus gorbuscha | reverse complement strand
ACTATGGCTAAGTGTATATATGAAACAAGGGATCATGGACTATGGCTAAGTGTATATATGACACAAGGGATTATGGACTATGGTTAAGGGTATGAAACAAGGGATCCTGGACTATGGCTAAATGTATATATGAAACAAGGGATCATGGACTATGGTTAAGTGTATATATCAAACAAGGGATTATGGACTATGGCTAAGTGTATATATGAAACAAGGGATTATTGACTATGGTTAAGGGTATGAAACAAGGGATCATGGACTATGGCTAAGTGTATATATGAAACAAGGGATTATGGACTATGGCTAAGTGTATATATGAAACAAGGGATTATGGACTATGGCTAAGTGTATATATGAAACAAGGGATTATGGACTATGGCTAAGTGTATATATGAAACAAGGGATCCTGGACTATGGCTAAATGTATATATGAAACAAGGGATCATGGACTATGGTTAAGTGTATATATCAAACAAGGGATTATGGACTATGGCTAAGTGTATATATGAAACAAGGGATTATTGACTATGGTTAAGGGTATGAAACAAGGGATCATGGACTATGGCTAAGTGTATATATGAAACAAGGGATTATGGACTATGGTTAAGTGTATATATGAAACAAGGGATCATGGACTATGGTTAAGTGTATATATGAAACAAGGGATTATGGACTATGGTTAAGTGTATATATGAAACAAGGGATTATGGACTATGACTAAGTGTATATATGAAACAAGGGATCATGGACTATGGTTAAGTGTATATATGAAACAAGGGATTATGGACTATGGTTAAGTGTATATATGAAACAAGGGATTATGGACTATGACTAAGTGTATATATGAAACAAGGGATTATGGACTATGGTTAAGTGTATATATGAAACAAGGGATCATGGACTATGGCTAAGTGTATATATGAAACAAGGGATCATGGACTATGGCTAAGTGTATATATGACACAAGGGATTATGGACTATGGTTAAGGGTATGAAACAAGGGATCCTGGACTATGGCTAAATGTATATATGAAACAAGGGATCATGGACTATGGTTAAGTGTATATATCAAACAAGGGATTATGGACTATGGCTAAGTGTATATATGAAACAAGGGATTATTGACTATGGTTAAGGGTATGAAACAAGGGATCATGGACTATGGCTAAGTGTATATATGAAACAAGGGATTATGGACTATGGTTAAGTGTATATATGAAACAAGGGATTATGGACTATGGTTAAGTGTATATATGAAACAAGGGATTATGGACTATGGCTAAGTGTATATATGAAACAAGGGATTATGGACTATGGTTAAGGGTATGAAACAAGGGATCCTGGACTATGGCTAAATGTATATATGAAACAAGGGATCATGGACTATGGTTAAGTGTATATATCAAACAAGGGATTATGGACTATGGCTAAGTGTATATATGAAACAAGGGATTATTGACTATGGTTAAGGGTATGAAACAAGGGATCATGGACTATGGTTAAGTGTATATATCAAACAAGGGATTATGGACTATGGCTAAGTGTATATATGAAACAAGGGATTATTGACTATGGTTAAGGGTATGAAACAAGGGATCATGGACTATGGCTAAGTGTATATATGAAACAAGGGATCATGGACTATGGTTAAGTGTATATATCAAACAAGGGATTATGGACTATGGCTAAGTGTATATATGAAACAAGGGATTATTGACTATGGTTAAGGGTATGAAACAAGGGATCATGGACTATGGCTAAGTGTATATATGAAACAAGGGATTATGGACTATGGTTAAGTGTATATATGAAACAAGGGATTATGGACTATGGTTAAGTGTATATATCAAACAAGGGATTATGGACTATGGCTAAGTGTATATATGAAACAAGGGATTATTGACTATGGTTAAGGGTATGAAACAAGGGATCATGGACTATGGCTAAGTGTATATATGAAACAAGGGATTATGGACTATGGTTAAGTGTATATATGAAACAAGGGATTATGGACTATGGTTAAGTGTATATATGAAACAAGGGATTATGGACTATGGCTAAGTGTATATATGAAACAAGGGATCATGGACTATGGTTAAGGGTATATATGCAAGTGTGAAATGTGTGAAATGGTCGTATTCAGAACAATGAGGACAACTGGATGAAATCAACCACCTGGGTGAGTGACAATGCCCAGGTGTAGAACCTGAAAGCTTTATGTGGAGTGTTGATGGACACACTGGAACAGAATAGATATTGTCAATGTAATTCCTTTACTCGTCTGTCTTTACACTTATCAGGCATTGAAACGTCATGTTGGCCATCGATTATCAGACGGTCAGGACAAAATCAAATCAGTGAAACAGTGACATTGGGTAGCAGAGTTTTTACTCCTTTCTGGACTTCAATTCAGAAGACAGAGACATCTGTAATTGAAACGTCGCAGTACAGAAGCAGTGTACCAGCCTAGCTCTGGGTGTGGCTCTGTGAAATGTATACACCAGGGTTTTATACTGAGGTATATCAGTGAGGAATGAGGGTTTTATACTGAGGTATATCAGTGAGGAATAAGTGTTCTATACTGAGGTATATCAGTGAGGAATAAATGTTTTATACTGAGGTATATCAGTGAGGAATGAGGGTTTTATACTGAGGTATATCGGTGAGGAATGAGGGTTTTATACTGAGGTTTATCAGTGAGGAATACGTGTTTTATACTGATGTATATCAGTGAGGAATGAGGGTTTTATACTGATGTATATCAGTGAGGAATGAGGGTTTTATACTGAGGTATATCAGTGAGGAATAAGTGTTTTATACTGAGGTATATCAGTGAGGAATACGTGTTTTATACTGAGGTATATCAGTGAGGAATACGTGTTTTATACTGATATATATCAGTGAGGAATACGTGTTTTATACTGATGTATATCAGTGAGGAATAAGTGTTTTATACTGATGTATATCAGTGAAGAATGAGGGTTATATACTAAGGTATATCGGTGAGGAATGAGGGTTTTATATTGAGGTATATCAGTGTAGCAAGTTGTCTTCAGGAACAGTGTGTAATGATTTTCCTCCTCTTCTGAAGAGGAGGAAATATCGGACCAATGCGCAGCGTGGTAAGTGTCCATGTTGTTTATTATAACTAGAACACTGAAACAAAAACAAAAGTGGAAGAAAAAGCAACAGTTCTGTCAGGTACTCACAAAAAAACAGAAAACAACCACCCACAAACAAATCAAATCAAATCAAATGTATTTATATAGCCCTTCGTACATCAGCTGATATCTCAAAGTGCTGTACAGAAACCCAGCCTAAAACCCCAAACAGCAAGCAATGCAGGTGTAGAAGCACGGTGGCTAGGAAAAACTCCCTAGAAAGGCCAAAACCTAGGAAGAAACCTAGAGAGGAACCAGGCTATGTGGGGTGGCCAGTCCTCTTCTGGCTGTGCCGGGTGGAGATTATAACAGAACATGGCCAAGATGTTCAAATGTTCATAAATGACCAGCATGGTCCAATAATAATAAGGCAGAACAGTTGAAATTGGAGCAGCAGCAAGGCCAGGTGGACTGGGGACAGCAAGGAGTCATCATGTCAGGTAGTCCTGAGGCATGGTCCTAGGGCTCAGGTGTCCCGAGAGAGAGAAAGAAAGAGAGAAAGAGCACACTTAAATTCACACAGGATACCGAATAGGATATAACAAACTGACCCAGATATAACAAACTGACCCTAGCCCCCGACACATAAACTACTGCAGCATAAATACTGGAGGCTGAGACAGGAGGGGTCAGGAGACACTGTGGCCCCATCCGAGGACACCCCCGGACAGGGCCAAACAGGAAGGATATAACCCCACCCACTTTGCCAAAGCACAGCCCCCACACCACTAGAGGGATATCTTCAACCACCAACTTACCATCCTGAGACAAGGCCGAGTATAGCCCACAAAGGAACTAAGGTCAGGACGTGACAAGTGTCATAGTTATTTATTTGTTCTCATTTTAATCTGAATGGTCTGGGCCTCAAGACAGTGAAGTCTTGTAGGGATGGTGACTGACTGCATTCTCAGCAAAGTGCTAAATCTAGCTTTTGTGACGACGCACTGCTGTTGTCAACCTTGGTTACGCTTTGAATTTGGGACGTAACTGTACTGTTTTTGTTTGCTAATGTAAGAAATGCAAGAAGTCGGAATGATCCAGTGAAATCCACGACTGATCTCTTTTGTCAAAGGTTGTCTATTATTTTATTTTAGTGACTGAATGCTTTATGCATGAGTTCTGCTTAGTGTCTTAACAGGTGTTCAATATTAACATCCATCTCCTGCTGATCCTCAATCCATACTATATTTTCAGTCAGTCAGCAAGCCCCTTAGACTGAGAATGACTCTCAGTCCTCATAAAGAGTGAACTTGTACGAAGCTATGGCTGTCAGCATCAGTGGGGGGCGTATTTCCTTGGTTGTGACAGAGGAAAGACACTAGGCGTGCAGGGAGCCCATTACTTCCCAACTCGACTCCAGGAATGGAGCCCTGATCCTAAATCACAAGCAGTAGGAGCCATTGGAAATGTAAAAAGACCGAGTTGGTATTTCCAGCTAAACAATCTCATTCCTGGACACCAGCTGTTTGGCAGAGTGAGAGTGGGAAGCCAGCCAGCAATGCTTCAGGCCATTTTGTAAAGGTGCCTGTGAATTTTTTCCTAGTCCTCTTTTTTGGGATTCAGGAAACAAGTCATTGGTCTTTTTTCGGCATCTGTGACGTTCATTATGTGTTTATTTTTACTGTGTCTGGCATACTGGGCATGGTTGTGGTGTCTGTGATCGGAGTCCAGGAAACTGATACAGTCGAGGTCTAACTCCATGCTATCGTCTATAACTCTATCGTCTATAACTCTATCGTCTATAACTCTATCGTCTATAACTCTATCGTCTCTGATCACTGACAGATATTATTCCTAATCAATTCTTCCTCCAGATTTCGTCATTGTTTAAAAATGAGAAAGTCAATCTGTGAGAGAGGAAAAGTTAACTTTGCCTGTAGAGAATCTAGCTGAAAGACAGAATATGAGGTAGACCT
>NW_025758595.1:0-5078 GCF_021184085.1 Oncorhynchus gorbuscha | reverse complement strand
CCTAACATCCCCAACCTCCCCAGCCTAACATCCTAACCCTAACATCCCTAACCTCCCCAGCCTAACATCCTCAGCCTCCCAGACCTAACATCCCTAACCCTAACATCCCCCAATCCTCCCCAGCCTAACATCCCACTCTAACATCTCCAGCCTCCCCAGCCTAACATCCTAACCTAACATCCCCAACCTCCTCACCTAACATCCCTAACCCTAACATCCCAACCTCCTCAGCCTAACATCCTAACCCTAACATCCCCAACCTCCCCAGCCTAACATCCCTAACCCTAACATCCCCAACCTCCCCAGCTCTAACATCCTAACCCTAACACTCCCCAACCTAACATCCTAACCCTAACATCCTCAACCTCCCCAGCCTAACATCCCTAACCCTAACATCCCAGCTCTCCCAGCCTAACATCCTAGCCTAACATCCCCAACCTCTGAGCCTAACATCCTAACCCTAACATCCCCAACCTCCCAGCTTAGCCCTAACATCCCCAACCTCCTCTCAGCCTAACATCCCTAGCCCTAACATCTCACCTCCTAGCCTAACATTCCTAACCCAGTAACATCCCTAACCTCCCCAGCCCAACATCCCCGACCTCTCAGACCTAACATCCCTAGCCTAACATCCCCAGCCTCTGACCTAACATCCCTAACCCTAACATCCCCGACCTCCCCAGGCCTAACGTCCACTAACCTCCAGCTCCCTAACATCCCAGCCTAACATCCCGCCTCCTGAGCCTAACATCCCTAACCCTAACATCCCCAACCTCCCCAGCCTAACATCCTAACCTAACATCCCGATCCCCATTAACATCCCGGCCTAACATCCAGCCTCCCCAGCCTAACATCCTAACCTAACATCCCTAACCTCCCCAGCCTAACCTAACATCCCCTAACCTCCCTAGCCTAACACTAACGTCCCCAGCCTCCACAGTCCTAACCTAACATCCTGGCCTCTCCTAGCCTAACATCCCTAACCCTAACATCCTCCAACCTCCCAGCCTAACATCCCTAACCCTAACATCCCCAACCTCCCCAGCCTAACATCCCTAACCCTAACATCTCCAACTCTCCGCAGCCTAACATCCCTAACCCTAACATCCCAACCTCCCCAACCTAACATCCCTAACCTAACATCGCCAACCCTCCCCAGCCTAACATCCCTAACCTCCCCAGCCTAACATCCCCAACCTCCCCAGCCTAACATCCCTAACCCTAACATCCTCAACCTCCACAGCCTAACATCCCTAACCTTAACATCCCAACCTCCCCAGCCTAACATCCCTAACCCTAACATTCCAACCTCCCCAGCCTAACATCCCTAACCCTAACATCCCCAACCTCCCCAGCCTAACATCCCTAACCCTAACATCCCATCCTCCCCAGCCTAACATCCCTAACCCTAACATCCCAACCTCCCTAAGCCTAACATCTCCCAACCTCCCTAGCCTAACATCTCCTAACCCTAACATCCCTAACCCTAACATCCCAACCCTAACATCCCTAGCCTCCTAGCCTAACATCTCCTAACTCTAACATCTCTAACCCTAACATTCCCTAACCTCCTCAGCCTAACATCCCTAACTCTAACATCCCTAACTCTCCCCAGCCTAACATCCCTAACCCTAATATCTCTCAATCCTCCCAGCTTAACCCTAACATCTCAATCCTCCTCAAACCTAACATCTCAACCCTAATATCGCTAACCTCTGTGCCTAACATCCCTAACTTCTCAGCTTCAATATCTCACCTCTCTTGTGCCTAATATCTCTTGGGACCTTAACATTCTCACCTCCACAGTTTAACATCTTAATTTAACATTCTAATTCTCAGCTTCTAATATCTCTTAACCCTAACATTTCTTAAACTTCTAAAGCCTAATATCTCTAACTCTTGTGCCTAAATTTCCTTCTCAGTTTAACATTCAATTCCTAATATCTCTATCTTTCTAGTTTAACATTCTAAACTTTAACATTCTAATTTCTTTGTGCTTAATATTCTACCCTTCTTGAAGCTTAATATCTCTACCCCTAATATCTCAACCTTAATATCTCAATTCCTAACATCTCTAGCTTCCCCAGCCTAACATCCTAACCCTAACATCCTTCCTAACCCTAACATCCCCAACCACCCCAGCCTAACATCCCTAACCCTAACATCCCCAACCTCCCCAGCGTCCCAACCTCCCCAGCCTAACCCTAACATCCCCAACCATACCCAGCCAACCCCAACCAGTACAGAGCCTACCCTGCTGCAGCCACATCCCCAACCTTTGGCCACAACACTAACTCACACTCAACCTCATGGCCAACTGCAAATAACATCACATAGCCTCGAATCCTAACATCTCATAGTCTCTGCAACACCACAGAGATTAATGTCTGTCTGGTCCTGGGACTCAGTCAGTCACAGATATCAAACATCTTTCAATTGCAGCCTTTCAACCAGAAAGGTGACCAGTGTTCCAGGTCATCTCTAAACCCTAATATAGTGCTGCTTTCCCACAGTGTTCTAACATCATATCCTATAATATAGTAATGCTTTCTGACAGTGTTCCATTCTTAACCTACATAGTGTTGCTTTATGTCTCAGTGTTCCAGGTCATATCCCCAATATCCCCAACCTCCCCAGCTGACAGTGTTCCAGGTCATATCATCCCTAATAACAGTCTGCTTTCTGACAGTCCCCAACCTCCCAGCCTAATATAGTGCTGCTTTCTGACAGTGTCTCCAGGTCTTATCATAATATGTCACGCCTCTGGTCATTGTATCTTGTGTTTTTGTTATATGTTTGGGTAGGCCAGGGTAATATCTTTAACTGTTGTATTCGTATTGGGGTTTGTGGCATTTGGGATCGCGGCTAATTATGTGTCTAGTTAGGCTTGCTGCCTGGAGGCGATTCTCAATTGGAGTCAGGTGATTCTAACGTTGTCTCAGCTTGGGAACCGTATTTAGGTAGCCTGAGTTCACGTTGTATTTTGTGGGTGTCCCTTCCTGTCTCTGTGTAGTTCTCTATAGGCTGTAACATTCCAGCTCCCTCTGTTGTTTTTGGTATTTATTCAGTATTTTCATGTACGGCGATTTATTCTCATTAAAGTCATGAGTAACCTACACGCTGCATTTCGGGTCTGACTCTCTTCATTCAACAGACGAATGACGTTACAATATAGTGTTGCTTTATGTCTCAGTGTTCCAGGTCAATCATATAATATAGTGCTGCTTTCTGACCTTCCAGGTCAACATCTATAATATAGTGCTGCTTTCTGACAGTGTTCCAGGTCATATCATATAATATAGTGCAACTTTATATCTCAGTGCCAGGTCATATCAATATAATATAGTGCTGCTTTATATCTCAGTGTTCCAGGTCATATCATATACAACTGCTTTCTGACAGTGTTCCATGGCCAACTCATACAATATAGTGCTGCTTTATATCTCAGTGTTCCAGGTCATATCAACACCATAGTGCTGCTTTATATCTCAGTGTTCCAGGTCATATCATATAATATAGTGCTGCTTCAATTGCAGTGTTCCAGTCATATCAGAAATATAGGTGATATCTCAGTGTTCCAGGTCATATCATATAATATAGTGCTGCTTTCTGACAGTGTTCCAGGTCATATCATAATATAGTGCTGCTTTCTGACAGTGTTCCAGGTCATATCATAATATAGTGCTGCTTTTATGTCTCAGTGTTCCAGGTCATATCATATAATATAGTGCTGCTTTTCTGACAGTGTTCCAGGTCATATCATATAATATAGTGTAGTTTCTGCAACAGTAGTCTCCAGGTCATATCTGGAGCAATATAGTGCTGTTTCTGCCTGGTCCGGTTCCAGGTCTTTCCACTGGGATATATGTCACGCCTTGGTCATTGGGCTGAGTCACTGTGTTTACTGGGTCTATATGTTTGGGTAGGCCAGGTGCATCACCTGATGGGTTGGATTCACTGATGTGTATTCTTGTCTGGGGGGTTTTGGGTTGTGCCATGGCGGAGATGTTTGGGATACTCAGCCTGCTCAGGATGGTAAAGGGGTGTGTCTAAGATATCCCTCTAGTTGTGTGGGGCTGATTTGGAAAAGTGGGTCAGGTTATATCCTTCCTGTTTGGCCCTGGATTGGGAACCGGATGGGGCCACAGTGTCTCCCTGACCCTCCTGTCTCAGCGTTGTATTTATGCTGCAGTAGTTTGTGTCGGGGGGGCTAGGTCACTGTTATAGTGTTTCTCCAGATAGGTTGTGTGAATCTAGGTTTCTAATTCTCTCCTCTCTGTTCTTTTTGTGGATTTATTACAGTATTTTGTCCCCAGTCCATCTGACGGCTGCTGTTATTTCTTAAAGTTCTGCCTTGTAACCGACCATGCTGGTCATTTATGAACATTTGAACATCTCTTTCTGTTATTCAACAGCCAGAAGAGACGTTACAATATAGTGTTGCCTTCTAGGTTTCTTCAGGTTTTGGCCAGGGAGTTTTTCCTAGCCACCGTGCTACACCTATTGTTGTTGCTTGGGGTATTAGGCTGGGTTTCTGTACAGCACTTTGATATATCAGCTGATGTACCAAGGGCTATATAAATAAATTTGATTTGATTTGATTAATATAGAGCTGCTTTATGTCTCAGTGTTCCAGGTCATATCATATAATATAGTGCTGCTTTATATCTCAGTGTTTCAGGTCATATCATATAATATAGTGCTGCTTTCTGACAGTGTTCCAGGTCATATCATATAATATAGTGCTGCTTTCTGACAGTGTTCCAGGTCATATCATATAATAGTGTTGCTTTATGTCTCAGTGTTCCAGGTCATATCATATAATATAGTGCTGCTTTCTGACAGTGTTCCAGGTCATATCATATAATATAGTGCTGCTTTCTGACAGTGTTCCAGGTCATATCATATAATAGTGTTGCTTTCTGATAGTGTTCCAGGTCATATCATATAATAGTGCTGCTTTATGTCAGTGTTCCAGGTCATATCATATAATATAGTGCTGCTTTATGTCTCAGTGTTCCAGGTCATATCATATAATATAGTGCTGCTTTCTGACAGTGTTCCAGGTCATATCATAT
>NW_025758594.1:0-5078 GCF_021184085.1 Oncorhynchus gorbuscha | reverse complement strand
GTATCCATCGGAAGCCATCTTAACAGATGACTTTGTCTTCAAATGCCCCTGTGCCACTTCACATAGGAATGAGTGGTGTCATGGGATCGATGGCTTTGCGATTCGTATACAGTCATTGGTTTAACCACATCTGCAGTCAGGTCCATCTACAACACACTGTAACCAATCCTCCCCTGGTAACCTGGTGGTCCATCTACAACACACTGTAACCAATCCTCCCCCTGGTAACCCCTGAATCAGGTCCATCTACAACACACTGTAACCAATCCCTCTGGTAACCCTGGTCCATCTACCCTGGTCCATCTGGATCCATCTAACACACTGTAACCAATCCTCCCCTGGTAACCCTGGTCCATCTACAACACATTGTAACCAATCACTCCCCTGGTAACCCTGGTCAGGTCCATCTACAACACACTGTAACCAATCCTCCCCTGGTAACCCTGGTCCATCTACAACACACTGTAACCAATCCTCCCCTGGTAACCCTGGTCCATCTACAACACACTGTAACCAATCCTCCCCTGGTAACCCTGGTCCATCTACAACACACTGTAACCAATCCTCCTGGTAACCCTGGTCAGGTCCATCTACAACACACTGTAACCAATCACTCCCCTGGTAACCCTGGTCAGGTCCACCTACAACACACTGTAACCAATCCTCCCCCTGGTAACCCTGGTCAGGTCCATCTACAACACACTGTAACCAATCCTCCCCCTGGTAACCTGGTCAAGTCCATCTACAACACACTGTAACCAATCCTCCCCCTGGTAACCCTGGTCCATCTACAACACACTGTAACCAATCCCTCCCCTGGTAACCCTGGTCCATCTACAACACACTGTAACCAATCCTCCCCCTTGGTAACCCTGGTCAGGTCCATCTACAACACACTGTAACCAATCCTCCCCCTGGTAACCCTGGTCAGGTCCATCTACAACACACTGTAACCAATCCTCCCCCTGGTAACCCTGGTCAGGTCCATCTACAACACACTGTAACCAATCCTCCCCCTGGTAACCCTGGTCCATCTACAACACACTGTAACCAATCCTCCCCCTGGTAACCCTGGTCCATCTACAACACACTGTAACCAATCCTCCCCCTGGTAACCCTGGTCCATCTACAACACACTGTAACCAATCCTCCCCCTGGTAACCCTGGTCAGGTCCATCTACAACACACTGTAACCAATCCTCCCCCTGGTAACCCTGGTCCATCTACAACACACTGTAACCAATCCTCCCCCTGGTAACCCTGGTCCATCTACAACACACTGTAACCAATCCTCCCCCTGGTAACCCTGGTCCATCTACAACACACTGTAACCAATCCTCCCCCTGGTAACCCTGGTCAGGTCCATCTACAACACACTGTAACCAATCCTCCCCCTGGTAACCCTGGTCCATCTACAACACACTGTAACCAATCCTCCCCTGGTAACCCTGGTCCATCTACAACACACTGTAACCAATCCTCCCCTGGTAACCCTGGTCCATCTACAACACACTGTAACCAATCCTCCCCTGGTAACCCTGGTCAGGTCCATCTACAACACACTGTAACCAATCCTCCCCTGGTAGCCTGGTCCATCTACAACACACTGTAACCAATCCTCCCCTGGTAACCCTGGTCAGGTCCATCTACAACACACTGTAACCAATCCACTCCCCTGGTAACCCTGGTCAGGTCCATCTACAACACACTGTAACCAATCCTCCCCTGGTAACCCTGGTCCATCTACAACACACTGTAACCAATCCTCCCCTGGTAACCCTGGTCCATCTACAACACACTGTAACCAATCCTCCCCCTGGTAACCCTGGTCCATCTACAACACACTGTAACCAATCCTCCCCCTGGTAACCCTGGTCAGGTCCATCTACAACACACTGTAACCAATCCTCCCCCTGGTAACCCTGGTCAGGTCCATCTACAACACACTGTAACCAATCCTCCCCTGGTAACCCTGGTCCATCTACAAATACACTGTAACCAATCCTCCCCTGGTAACCCTGGTCCATCTACAACACACTGTAACCAATCCTCCCCTGGTAACCTGGTCCATCTACAACACACTGTAACCAATCCTCCCCTGGTAACCCTGGTCAAGTCCATCTACAACACTGCTGTAACCAATCCTCCCCTGGTAACCCTGGTCCATCTACAACACACTGTAACCAATCCTCCCCTGGTAACCCTGGTCCATCTACAACACACTGTAACCAATCCTCCCCTGGTAACCCTGGTCCCATCTACAACACACTGTAACCAATCCTCCCCTGGTAACCCTGGTCAAGTCCATCTACAACACACTGTAACCAATCACTCCCCTGGTAACCCTGGTCAGGTCCATCTACAACACACTGTAACCAATCCTCCCCCTGGTAACCCTGGTCCATCTACAACACACTGTAACCAATCCTCCCCTGGTAACCCTGGTCCATCTACAACACACTGTAACAATCCTCCCCTGGTAACCCTGGTCCATCTACAACACACTGTAACCAATCCTCCCCTGGTAACCTGGTCCCATCTACAACACACTGTAACCAATCCTCCCCCTGGTAACCCTGGTCCATCTACAACACACTGTAACCAATCCTCCCCCTGGTAACCCTGGTCAGGTCCATCTACAACACACTGTAACCAATCCTCCCCCTGGTAACCCTGGTCAGGTCCATCTACAACACACTGTAACCAATCCTCCCCCTGGTAACCCTGGTCAGGTCCATCTACAACACACTGTAACCAATCCTCCCCCTGGTAACCCTGGTCAAGTCCATCTACAACACACTGTAACCAATCCTCCCCCTGGTAACCCTGGTCCATCTACAACACACTGTAACCAATCCTCCCCCTGGTAACCCTGGTCCATCTACAACACTGTAACCAATCCTCCCCTGGTAACCCTGGTCAGGTCATCTACAACACACTGTAACCAATCCTCCCCCTGGTAACCCTGGTCAGGTCCATCTACAACACACTGTAACCAATCCTCCCCCTGGTAACCCTGGTCAGGTCCATCTACAACACACTGTAACCAATCCTCCCCCTGGTAACCCTGGTCAGGTCCATCTACAACACACTGTAACCAATCCTCCCCCTGGTAACCCTGGTCCATCTACAACACACTGTAACCAATCCTCCCCCTGGTAACCCTGGTCCATCTACAACACACTGTAACCAATCCTCCCCTGGTAACCCTGGTCAGGTCCATCTACAACACACTGTAACCAATCCTCCCCTGGTAACCTGGTCAGGTCCATCTACAACACACTGTAACCAATCCTCCCCTGGTAACCCTGGTCCATCTACAACACACTGTAACAATCCTCCCCCCTGGTAACCCTGGTCCATCTACAACACACTGTAACCAATCCTCCCCTGGTAACCCTGGTCCATCTACAACACACTGTAACCAATCCTCCCCTGGTAACCCTGGTCAGGTCCATCTACAACACACTGTAACCAATCCTCCCCTGGTAACCCTGGTCACCCTGGTCCATCTACAACACACTGTAACAATCCTCCCCTGGTAACCCTGGTCCATCTACAACACACTGTAACCAATCCTCCCCCTGGTAACCCTGGTCCATCTACAACACACTGTAACCAATCCTCCCCTGGTAACCCTGGTCCATCTACAACACTGTAACAATCCTCCCCTGGTAACCCTGGTCCATCTACAACACACTGTAACCAATCCTCCCCCTGGTAACCCTGGTCAGGTCCATCTACAACACACTGTAACCAATCCTCCCCCTGGTAACCCTGGTCAGGTCCATCTACAACACACTGTAACCAATCCTCCCCCTGGTAACCCTGGTCAAGTCCATCTACAACACACTGTAACCAATCCTCCCCCTGGTAACCCTGGTCCATCTACAACACACTGTAACCAATCCTCCCCTGGTAACCTGGTCCATCTACAACACACTGTAACCAATCCTCCCCTGGTAACCCTGGGTCCATCTACAACACACTGTAACCAATCCTCCCCCCTGGTAACCCTGGTCAGGTCCATATACAACACACTGTAACCAATCCCTTTCCCCTGGTAACCCTGGTCAGGTCCATCTGGTAACCCCCCTGGTCCTAGGTCCATCTACAACACACTGTAACCAATCCTCCCCTGGTAACTGGTCCATCTACAACCTGTAACCAATGGTAACCTGGTTCCATCTACAACACACTGGGTCAGGTCCATCTACAACACACTGTAACCAATCCAACACACTTAGCTCCTCCTGGTGGTCCATCTACAACACACTGGTAACCCTGGTCCATCTACAACACACTGTAAACCAATCCTCCCCCTGGTAACCCTGGTCAGGTCATCTACAACACACTGTAACCCTGGTAACCTGGTCCCATCTACAACACACTGTAACCAATCCTCCCCCTGGTAACCTGGTCCATCTACAACACACTGTAACCAATCCTCCCCTGGTAACCCCCATGGTCAACCCTGGTCCATATACAACACACACTGTAACCAATCCTCCCCCTGGTAACCCTGGTCAGGTCCATCTACAACACACTGTAACCAATCCTCCCCCTGGTAACCCTGGTCAGGTCCATCTACAACACACTGTAACCAATCCTCCCCCTGGTAACGCTGGTAACCCTGGTAACCCTGGTTCATCTACAACACACTGTAACCAATCCTCCCCCTGGTAACCCTGGTCCATCTACAACACACTGTAACCAATCCTCCCCTGGCTAACCCTGGTCCATCTACAACACACTGTAACCAATCCTCCTAGGTAACCCTGAGTCCAGTCCATATACAACACACTGTAACCAATCCTCCCCTGGTAGCCTGGTCAGGTCCATCTACAACACACTGTAATCAATCCCTCCCCTGGTAACCCTGAGTAACCCTGGTCAGGTCCATCTACAACACACTGTAACCCAATCCTCCCCCTGGTAACCTGGTAACCCTGGTTCATCTACAACACACTGTAACCAATCCTCCCCCTGGTAGCCTGGTTCCATCATACAACACACTGTAACCAATCCTCCCCTCGGTAACCCCTGGTCAGGTCCATCTACAACACACTGTAACCAAT
>NW_025758593.1:0-5080 GCF_021184085.1 Oncorhynchus gorbuscha | reverse complement strand
GAGAGGAGTGAGATGAGGGAGTGAGATGAGGGAGAGGAGTGAGATGAGGGAGATGAGGGAGAGGAGTGAGAGGAGTGAGATGAGGGAGATGAGGGAGTGGAGTGAGAGGAGTGACATGAGGGAGTGGAGTGAGAGGAGTGAGAGGAGTGAGATGAGGGAGATGAGGGAGTGGAGTGAGAGGAGTGAGATGAGGGAGTGGAGTGAGAGGAGTGAGATGAGGGAGAGGAGTGAGAGGAGTGAGATGAGGGAGAGGAGTGAGAGGAGTGAGATGAGGGAGTGAGATGAGGGAGAGGAGTGAGATGAGGGAGATGAGGGAGAGGAGTGAGAGGAGTGAGATGAGGGAGATGAGGGAGTGGAGTGAGAGGAGTGAGATGAGGGAGTGGAGTGAGAGGAGTGAGAGGAGTGAGATGAGGGAGATGAGGGAGTGGAGTGAGAGGAGTGAGATGAGGGAGTGGAGTGAGAGGAGTGAGATGAGGGAGAGGAGTGAGATGAGGGAGAGGAGTGAGATGAGGGAGTGAGATGAGGGAGAGGAGTGAGATGAGGGAGAGGAGTGAGAGGAGTGAGATGAGGGAGTGGAGTGAGATGAGGGAGTGGAGTGAGAGGAGTGAGATGAGGGAGTGGAGTGAGAGGAGTGAGATGAGGGAGAGGAGTGAGAGGAGTGAGATGAGGGAGTGAGATGAGGGAGAGGAGTGAGATGAGGGAGATGAGGGAGAGGAGTGAGAGGAGTGAGATGAGGGAGATGAGGGAGTGGAGTGAGAGGAGTGAGATGAGTGAGTGGAGTGAGAGGAGTGAGAGGAGTGAGATGAGGGAGTGGAGTGAGAGGGAGGTGAGATGAGGAGTGGAGTGAGAGAGTGAGATGAGGGAGAGGAGTGAGAGGAGGGAGTGGAGTGAGAGGAGTGAGATGAGGGAGTGGAGTGAGATGAGGGAGAGGAGTGAGATGAGGGAGTGGAGTGAGAGGAGTGAGATGAGGGAGAGGATTGAGAGGAGTGAGATGAGGGAGTGGAGTGAGAGGAGTGAGATGAGGGAGTGGAGTGAGAGGAGTGAGATGAGGGAGTGGAGTGAGAGGAGTGAGATGAGGGAGATGAGGGAGTGGAGTGAGATGAGGGAGTGGAGTGAGAGGAGTGAGATGAGGGAGAGGATTGAGAGGAGGGGAGGAGGGAGAGGAGTGAGATGAGGGAGAGGAGTGAGAGGAGTGAGATGAGGGAGAGGATTGAGAGGAGTGAGATGAGGGAGAGGAGTGAGAGGAGTGAGATGAGGGAGTGGAGTGAGAGGAGTGAGATGAGGGAGAGGATTGAGAGGAGGGGAGGAGGGAGAGGAGTGAGATGAGGGAGAGGAGTGAGAGGAGTGAGATGAGGGAGTGGAGTGAGAGGAGTGAGATGAGGGAGTGGAGTGAGAGGAGTGAGATGAGGGAGAGGATTGAGAGGAGGGGAGGAGGGAGAGGAGTGAGATGAGGGAGTGAGATGAGGGAGAGGAGTGAGATGAGGTAGTGGAGTGAGATGAGTGAGATGAGGGAGAGGATTGAGAGGAGGGGAGGAGGGAGAGGAGTGAGATGAGGGAGAGGAGTGAGATGAGGGAGTGAGATGAGGGAGAGGAGTGAGATGAGGGAGAGGAGTGAGATGAGGGAGTGAGATGAGGGAGAGGAGTGAGATGAGGGAGTGAGATGAGGGAGTGAGATGAGGGAGAGGAGTGAGATGAGGGAGAGGAGTGAGATGAGGGAGAGGAGTGAGATGAGGGAGAGGAGTGAGATGAGGGAGAGGAGTGAGATGAGGGAGAGGAGTGAGATGAGGGAGTGAGATGAGGGAGTGAGATGAGGGAGAGGAGTGAGAGGAGGGAGTGGAGTGAGATGAGGGAGTGAGATGAGGGAGAGGAGTGAGATGAGGGAGAGGAGTGAGATGAGGGAGTGAGATGAGGGAGTGAGATGAGGGAGTGAGATGAGGGAGTGAGATGAGGGAGAGGAGTGAGATGAGGGAGAGGAGTGAGATGAGGGAGTGAGATGAGGGAGAGGAGTGAGATGAGGGAGAGGAGTGAGATGAGGGAGAGGAGTGAGATGAGGGAGAGGAGTGAGATGAGGGAGAGGAGTGAGATGAGGGAGAGGAGTGAGATGAGGGAGAGGAGTGAGATGAGGGAGTGAGATGAGGGAGTGAGATGAGGGAGAGGAGTGAGAGGAGTGAGATGAGGGAGTGGAGTGAGAGGAGTGAGATGAGGGAGTGAGATGAGGGAGTGGAGTGAGATGAGGGAGTGAGATGAGGGAGAGGAGTGAGATGAGGGAGTGAGATGAGGGAGAGGAGTGAGATGAGGGAGTGGAGTGAGAGGAGTGAGATGAGGGAGTGAGATGAGGGAGAGGAGTGAGATGAGGGAGTGAGATGAGGGAGTGGAGTGAGATGAGGGAGTGAGATGAGGGAGAGGAGTGAGATGAGGGAGTGAGAGGAGTGAGAGGAGTGAGATGAGGGAGTGGAGTGAGAGGAGTGAGATGAGGGAGTGAGATGAGGGAGAGGAGTGAGATGAGGGAGTGAGATGAGGGAGTGGAGTGAGATGAGGGAGTGAGATGAGGGAGAGGAGTGAGATGAGGGAGTGAGATGAGGGAGAGGAGTGAGAGGAGTGAGATGAGGGAGTGGAGTGAGATGAGGGAGTGGAGTGAGAGGAGTGAGATGAGGGAGAGGAGTGAGAGGAGTGAGATGAGGGAGTGAGATGAGGGAGAGGAGTGAGATGAGGGAGATGAGGGAGAGGAGTGAGAGGAGTGAGATGAGGGAGATGAGGGAGTGGAGTGAGAGGAGTGAGATGAGTGAGTGGAGTGAGAGGAGTGAGAGGAGTGAGATGAGGGAGTGGAGTGAGAGGAGTGAGATGAGGGAGTGGAGTGAGAGGAGTGAGATGAGGGAGAGGAGTGAGAGGAGGGAGTGGAGTGAGAGGAGTGAGATGAGGGAGTGGAGTGAGATGAGGGAGAGGAGTGAGATGAGGGAGTGGAGTGAGAGGAGTGAGATGAGGGAGAGGATTGAGAGGAGTGAGATGAGGGAGTGGAGTGAGAGGAGTGAGATGAGGGAGTGGAGTGAGAGGAGTGAGATGAGGGAGTGGAGTGAGAGGAGTGAGATGAGGGAGATGAGGGAGTGGAGTGAGATGAGGGAGTGGAGTGAGAGGAGTGAGATGAGGGAGAGGATTGAGAGGAGGGGAGGAGGGAGAGGAGTGAGATGAGGGAGAGGAGTGAGAGGAGTGAGATGAGGGAGAGGATTGAGAGGAGGGGAGGAGGGAGAGGAGTGAGATGAGGGAGAGGAGTGAGAGGAGTGAGATGAGGGAGTGGAGTGAGAGGAGTGAGATGAGGGAGTGGAGTGAGAGGAGTGAGATGAGGGAGAGGATTGAGAGGAGGGGAGGAGGGAGAGGAGTGAGATGAGGGAGTGAGATGAGGGAGAGGAGTGAGATGAGGTAGTGGAGTGAGATGAGTGAGATGAGGGAGAGGATTGAGAGGAGGGGAGGAGGGAGAGGAGTGAGATGAGGGAGAGGAGTGAGATGAGGGAGTGAGATGAGGGAGAGGAGTGAGATGAGGGAGAGGAGTGAGATGAGGGAGTGAGATGAGGGAGAGGAGTGAGATGAGGGAGTGAGATGAGGGAGTGAGATGAGGGAGAGGAGTGAGATGAGGGAGAGGAGTGAGATGAGGGAGAGGAGTGAGATGAGGGAGAGGAGTGAGATGAGGGAGAGGAGTGAGATGAGGGAGAGGAGTGAGATGAGGGAGTGAGATGAGGGAGTGAGATGAGGGAGAGGAGTGAGAGGAGGGAGTGGAGTGAGATGAGGGAGTGAGATGAGGGAGAGGAGTGAGATGAGGGAGAGGAGTGAGATGAGGGAGTGAGATGAGGGAGTGAGATGAGGGAGGGTGAGATGAGGGAGGAGATGAGGGAGAGGAGGTGAGATGAGGGAGAGGAGTGAGATGAGGGAGTGAGATGAGGGAGAGGAGTGAGATGAGGGAGAGGAGTGAGATGAGGGAGAGGAGTGAGATGAGGGAGAGGAGTGAGATGAGGGAGAGGAGTGAGATGAGGGAGAGGAGTGAGATGAGGGAGTGAGATGAGGGAGTGAGATGAGGGAGAGGAGTGAGAGGAGTGAGATGAGGGAGTGGAGTGAGAGGAGTGAGATGAGGGAGTGAGATGAGGGAGTGGAGTGAGATGAGGGAGTGAGATGAGGGAGAGGAGTGAGATGAGGGAGTGAGATGAGGGAGAGGAGTGAGATGAGGGAGTGGAGTGAGAGGAGTGAGATGAGGGAGTGAGATGAGGGAGAGGAGTGAGATGAGGGAGTGAGATGAGGGAGTGGAGTGAGATGAGGGAGTGAGATGAGGGAGAGGAGTGAGATGAGGGAGTGAGAGGAGTGAGAGGAGTGAGATGAGGGAGTGGAGTGAGAGGAGTGAGATGAGGGAGTGAGATGAGGGAGAGGAGTGAGATGAGGGAGTGAGATGAGGGAGTGGAGTGAGATGAGGGAGTGAGATGAGGGAGAGGAGTGAGATGAGGGAGTGAGATGAGGGAGAGGAGTGAGATGAGGGAGAGGAGTGAGATGAGGGAGTGAGATGAGGGAGAGGAGTGAGAGGAGTGAGATGAGGGAGTGGAGTGAGATGAGGGAGTGAGATGAGGGAGAGGAGTGAGATGAGGGAGAGGAGTGAGATGAGGGAGTGAGATGAGGGAGTGAGATGAGGGAGAGGAGTGAGATGAGGGAGAGGAGTGAGATGAGGGAGTGAGATGAGGGAGAGGAGTGAGATGAGTGAGATGAGGGAGAGGAGTGAGATGAGGGAGTGAGATGAGGGAGAGGAGTGAGATGAGGGAGAGGAGTGAGATGAGGGAGTGAGATGAGGGAGAGGAGTGAGATGAGGGAGTGAGATGAGGGAGTGAGATGAGGGAGAGGAGTGAGATGAGGTAGTGGAGTGAGATGAGTGAGATGAGGGAGAGGATTGAGAGGAGGGGAGGAGGGAGAGGAGGGAGATGAGGGGAGGAGTGAGAGGAGGGGAGGAGGGAGAGGAGGGAGATGAGGGGAGGAGTGAGAGGAGGGGAGGAGGGAGAGGAGGGAGAGGAGGGGAGGAGTGAGAGGAGGGGAGGAGGGAGAGGAGGGAGAT
>NW_025758592.1:0-5081 GCF_021184085.1 Oncorhynchus gorbuscha | reverse complement strand
CTTTAATCCAGTTTAAGGAAATAGCAATACTCCTAGACAAATCGGAGCGGTAAATAAAGCATAAAAACAATTTCACTCGTAATCACGAGAACTGACTGGAGACTCGATAATAAACTGCAGGTTGCCTCGGAAGGCACTTGACCGTAGCAGACTCAGACACCTGCTCACCACGCAGCATCTGAGGGAAACACGACACGACAGGGCGATACAAAGACACAGCACGGTGAACAATATACAAGGATCCGACAGGGCAGAAACGGAAAACAAGGGGAGAAATAGGGACTCTAATCAGGGGAAAAGATAGGGAACAGGTGTGGGAAGACTAAATGATTGATTAGGGGAATAGGAACAGCTGGGAGCAGGAACGGAACGATAGAGAGAAGAGAGAGAGGAGGGAGAGAGAAAAAGGGGAACGAACCTAAAAAGACCAGCAGGGGAAAACGAACAGAAGGAAAAGCAAAATGACAAGACAATATAAGACAAAACATGACAGTACCCCCCACTCACCGGCGCCTCCTGGCGCACTCGAGAGGAATCCTGGCGGCAACGGAGGAAATCATCAATCAGTGAACGGTCCAGCACGTCCCGAGACGGAACCCAACTCCTCTCCTCAGGACCGTAACCCTCCCAATCCACTAAGTATTGGTGACCCCGTCCCGAACGCATGTCCATGATCCTACGTACCTTGTAAATAGGTGCGCTCTCGACAAGGACGGGAGGGGGGAGGGAAGATGAACGGGGAGTGCGAAGAAAGGGCTTGACACAGGAGACATGGAAGACAGGATGGACGCGACGAAGATGTCGCGGAAGAAGCTGAGTCGCACAGCGACAGGGATTGACGACCTGGGAGACACGGAACGGACCAATGAACCGCGGAGTCAACTTACGAGAAGCTGTCGTAAGAGGAAGGTTGCGAGTGGAAAGCCACACTCTCTGGCCGCAACAATACCTTGGACTCTTAATCCTACGTTTATTGGCGGCTCACAGTCTGTGCCCTGTAACGGCAAAGTGCAGACCTCACCCTCCTCCAGGTGCGCTCACAACGTTGGACAAACGCTTGAGCGGAGGGAAACACTGGACTCGGCAAGCTGGGATGAGAACAGAGGAGGCTGGTAACCCAGACTACTCTGAAACGGAGATAACCCGGTAGCAGACGAAGGAAGCGAGTTGTGAGCGTATTCTGCCCAGGGGGAGCTGTTCTGCCCAAGACGCAGGGTTTCTGAAAGAAAGGCTGCGTAGTATGCGACCAATCGTCTGATTGGCCCTCTCTGCTTGACCGTTAGACTGGGGATGAAACCCGGAAGAGAGACTGACGGACGCACCAATCAAGCGACAGAACTCCCTCCAAAACTGTGACGTGAATGCGGACCTCTGTCTGAAACGGCGTCTAACGGGAGGCCATGAATTCTGAACACATTCTCGATGATGATTTGTGCCGTCTCCTTAGCGGAAGGAAGTTTAGCGAGAGGAATGAAATGTGCCGCCTTAGAGAACCTATCGACAACCGTAAGAATCACAGTCTTCCCCGCAGACAAAGGCAGACCGGTAATGAAGTCTAGGGGCGATGTGAGACCATGGTCGAAGGAATGGGAGCGGTCTGAGACGACCGGCAGGAGAGAGTTACCTGACTTAGTCTGCGCGCAGTCCGAACAAGCAGCCACGAAAACGGCGCGTGTCACGCTCCTGAGTCGGCCACCAAAGCGCTGGCGAATAGAAGCAAGAGTGCCTCGAACACCGGGATGACCAGCTAACTTGGCAGAGTGAGCCCACTGAAGAACAGCCAGACGAGTGGAAACAGGAACGAAAAGAAGGTTACTAGGACAAGCGCGCGGCGACGCAGTGTGCGTGAGTGCTTGCTTAACCTGTCTTTCAATTCCCCAGACTGTCAACCCGACAACACGCCCATAAGGAAGAATCCCCTCGGGATCAGTAGAAGCCACAGAAGAACTAAAAAGACGGGATAAGGCATCAGGCTTGGTGTTCTTGCTACCCGGACGGTAAGAAATCACAAACTCGAAACGAGCGAAAAATAACGCCCAACGAGCTTGACGAGCATTAAGTCGTTTGGCAGAACGGATGTACTCAAGGTTCTTATGGTCTGTCCAAACGACAAAGGAACGGTCGCCCCCTCCAACCACTGTCGCCATTCGCCTAGGGCTAAGCGGATGGCGAGCAGTTCCAGCGATTACCCACATCATAGTTGCGTTCAGATGGCGACAGGCGATGAGAAAAATAAGCGCAAGGATGAACCTTATCGTCAGACTGGAAGCTGGGATAGAATGGCTCCCACGCCTACCTCTGAAGCGTCAACCTCGACAATGAATTGTCTAGTGACGTCAGGAATAACGAGGATAGGAGCGGACGTAAAACGTTCTTTTAGAAGATCAAAAGCTCCCTGGGCGGAACCGGACCACTTAAAACACGTCTTGACAGAAGTAAGAGCTGTGAGAGGGGCAGCAACTTGACCGAAATTACGAATGAAACGCCGATAGAAATTAGCGAAACCTAGAAAGCGCTGCAACTCGACACGTGACCTTGGAACAGGGCCACTCACTGACAGCTTGGACCTTAGCGGAATCCATCTGAATGCCTTCAGCGGAAATAACGGAACCGAGAAAAGTAACGGAGGAGACATGAAAGAGCACTTCTCAGCCTTCACGTAGAGACAATTCTCTAAAAGGCGCTGGAGAACACGTCGAACGTGCTGAACATGAATCTCGAGTGACGGTGAAAAAATCAGGATATCGTCAAGGTAGACAAAAACAAAGATGTTCAGCATGTCTCTCAGAACATCATTAACTAATGCCTGAAAAACAGCTGGCGCATTGGCGAGACCAAACGGCAGAACCCGGTACTCAAAATGCCTAACGGAGTGTTAAACGCCGTTTCCACTCGTCCCCCTCTCTGATGCGCACGAGATGGTAAGCGTTACGAAGGTCCAACTTAGTAAAGCACCTGGCTCCCTGCAGAATCTCGAAGGCTGATGACATAAGGGAAGCGGATAACGATTCTTAACCGTTATGTCATTCAGCCCTCGATAATCACGCAGGGCGCAGAGTACCGTCCTTTTTCTTAACAAAAAAAACCCGCCCCGGCCGGAGAGGAAAAGAAGGCACTATGGTACCGGCGTCAAGAGACACAGACAAATAATCCTCGAGAGCCTTACGTTCGGGAGCCGACAGAGAGTATAGTCTACCCCGAGGAGGAGTGGTCCCCGGAAGGAGATCAATACTACAATCATACGACCGGTGAGGAGGAAGGGGAGTTGGCTCGGGACCGACTGAAGACCGTGCGCAGATCATGATATTCCTCCGGCACTCCTGTCAAATCGCCAGGTTCCTCCTGAGAAGTGGGGACAGAAGAAATGGGAGGGATGGCAGACATTAAACACTTCACATGACAAGAAACGTTCCAGGATAGGATAGAATTACTAGACCAATTAATAGAAGGATTATGACATACTAGCCAGGGATGACCCAAAACAACAGGTGTAAAAGGTGAACGAAAAATCAAAAAGAAATAGTCTCACTGTGGTTACCAGATACTGTGAGGGTTAAAGGTAGTGTCTCAAATCTGATACTGGGAAGATGACTACCATCTAAAAGGCGAACATGGGCGTAGGCTTGTCTAACTGTCTGAAAGGAATGTCATGTTTCCGAGCCCATGCTTCGTCCATGAAACAACCTCAGCCCCAGAGTCTATCAAGGCACTGCATGTAGCACACCGAACCGGTCCAGCGTAGATGGACCGACATAGTAGTACAGGATCTAGATGGAGAGACCTGAGTAGTAGCGCTCACCAGTAGCCCTCCGCTTACTGATGAGCTCTGGCTTTTACTGGACATGAATTGACAAAATGTCCATCAAATCCGCAATAGAGCACAGGCGGTTGGTGATCCTCCGTTCCCTCTCCTTAGTCGAGATGCGAATACCTCCCAGCTGCATGGGCTCAGTCTCTGAGCCAGAGGAGGGAGATGGTTGCGATGCGGAGCAGGGAAACACCGTTGACGCGAGCTCTCTTCCACGAGCTTGGTGACGAAGATCTACCCGTCGTTCTATGCGGATGGCGAGAGCAATCAAAGAGTCCACACTGGAAGGAACCTCCCGGGAGAGAATCTCATCTTTGACCACTGCGTGGAGTCCCTCCAGAAAACGAGCGAGCAGCGCCGGCTCGTTCCAGTCACTAGAGGCAGCAAGAGTGCGAAACTCTATAGAGTAATCCGTTATGGATCGATCACCTTGGCATAGGGAAGCCAGGGCCCTAGAAGCCTCCCTACCAAAAACTGAACGGTCAAAAACCCGAATCATCTCCTCTTTAAAGTTCTGGTAATTGTTTGAACAATCAGCCCTTGCCTCCCAGATAGCTGTGCCCCACTCTCGAGCCCGGCCAGTAAGGGAGTGAAATGACGTAAGCAACCCGAGCTCTCTCTCTAGAGTATGTGTTGGGTTGGAGAGAGAACACAATATCACACTGGGTGAGAAAGGAGCGGCACTCCTTGGGCTGCCCGGAGTAGCAAGGTGGGTTATTAACCCTAGGTTCCGGAGGCTCGGCAGACCAGGAAGTAACAGGTGGCACGAGACGAAGACTCTGGAACTGTCCAGAGAGGTCGGAAACCTGAGCGGCCAGGTTCTCCATGGCATGACGAGCAGCAGACAATTCCTGCTCGTGTCTGCCGAGCATGGCTCCTTGGATCTTGGACGGCAGTGTTACGGCGTCTGTAGTCGCTGGTTCCATTCTTTGGTCGGATCCTTCTGTTATGCAGGTGAATGAGGACCCAAAAGCGACTTGGCGAAAACAGAGTCTTTAATCCAGTTTAAGGAAATAGCAATACTCCTAGACAAATCGGAGCGGTAAATAAAGCATAAAAACAATTTCACTCGTAATCACGAGAACTGACTGGAGACTCGATAATAAACTGCAGGTTGCCTCGGGAAGGCACTTGACCGTAGCAGACTCAGACACCTGCTCACCACGCAGCATCTGGGGAAACACGACACGACAGGGCGATACAAAGACACAGCACGGTGAACAATATACAAGGATCCGACAGGACAGAAACGGAAAACAAGGGAGAAATAGGG
>NW_025758591.1:0-5081 GCF_021184085.1 Oncorhynchus gorbuscha | reverse complement strand
GAGAGAGATAGACAAACAGCAGAACTAACCTTAACCTAGACTGGAGAGAGATAGACAAACAGTAGAACTAACCTTAACCTAGACTGGAGAGAGATAGACAAACAGTAGAACTAACCTTAACCTAGACTGGAGAGAGATTGACAATATAACTAACCCTAACCCTATCCTAACCCTAACCCAGCAATAACCCCTACCCTACCCTACCCCACCCTAACCTTAACCCTACCCTAACCCCTACCCCAACTGTAACCCCTAACCTAACCCTACGCTAACCCCTACCCCAACATTAACCCAACCCTAACACCTACCACAACCCTAACCCATACCCCAACCCTAACTCCTATCCTAACCCAAACCCCTAGCCTAACTACTATCCTAACCCTAACCCCTAACCTACCTCCTATCCTAACCCTAACCCCTAACCTACCTCCTATCCTAACCCTAACCCTAGCCTAACTCCTACCCCAACCCTAACTCCTATCCTAACTCCTCCCCCACAGGAACCTTTCCCCAATAGAATCCTCCCCCCACAGGAACCTTTCCCCAATAGAATCCTCCCCCACAGGAACCTTTCCCCAATAGAATCCTCCCCCACAAGAACCTTTCCCCAATAGAATCCTCCCCCACAGGAACCTTTCCCCAATAGAATCCTCCCCACAGGAACCTTTCCCCAATAGAATCCTCCCCACAGGAACGCTTTCCCCAATAGAATCCTCCCCACAGGAACCTTTCCCCAATAGAATCCTCCCCTACAGGAACCGTTCCCCAATAGAATCCTCCCCCACAGGAACCTTTCCCCAATAGAATCCTCCCCACAGGAACCTTTCCCCAATAGAATCCTCCCCACAGGAACCTTTCCCCAATAGAATCCTCCCCACAGGAACCTTTCCCCAATAGAATCCTCCCCCATAGGAACCTTTCCCCAATAGAATCTTTCCCCTACAGGAACCTTCTCAACAGAATCCTCCCCATAGGAACCTTCCCCTTAAATAGAATCTTCCCCACAGAACCTTTCCTAATAGAATCCTCCTCCCCTACAGGAACCTTTCCCAATAGAATCCTCCCCACAGAACCTTCCCCACAGAATCCTCCCCCACAGGAACCTTTCCCTAATAGAATCCTCCCCCACAGGAACCTTTCCCAATAGAATCCTCCCCCCACAAGAACCTTTCCTCAATAGAATCCTCCCCACAGGAACCTTTCCCCTCAAGAATCCTCCCCACAAGAACCTTTCCCCAATAGAATCCTCCCATGAGGAACTTTCCTCAATAGAATCCTCCCCACAGGAACCTTTCTCAATAGAATCCTCCCTATTATGGAACCTTTCCCTCATACAATCCTCCCCACAGGAACCTTTCCCCAATAGAATCCTCCCCACAGGAACCTTTCCCCTTAATAGAATCCTCCCCCACAGGAACCTTCCCTAATAGAATCCTCCCCCACAGGAACCACACCTGTTGTCATTCTCACAAACAATCACAACATTGTTTCAATTATATTTTTGAACTTTTTCGCAGCTCTGGTAAATAAAGTTAATTTGAGGCCTTGTTCACAATTAATTCTGTGGGCAACACATTGACCAAACAAAATACTGTATATGAGGCTCTTTGATCATATCTTTGATCATGATGCTAGAGAAGAGGAGGCCAAGAGAGGCCAAGAAACTGACAGTAAACTAGTCTGTGATAAATAGCACAATGTGTTTCATCTGAGTAGATGTTATAATAAAATAATCCATACATTGGCTTTTTTTTTTCAAAAACATGTTGTAGGGGCTCAGGTCAATGAGGCCTAGAGGCCATAAATAGCTAGAAGTTCAAAACTTGTAATGTTCACAACGACTTAAAATTAATTTAAGTTGATAAAATATCCAACACAACATTAGGGTGATAATATGTGTATTATTGGCAGATTTATAATCAGCTATAACAGGGGCGGCCATTTTGAATCGGGAACACAGAATGAATTAATATGTAAAAGGAACGTAACAGGAGGGTTAAGACACTATTTGAAGAGGTTTCAGATGGTTCCACCATTGGGGTACCAGGACAGAGAAGGGTTTGGACTTGGCTGAGGGGAGCTGCCCTCCAGTAGAGGTGGAGGGCCAGAGACCTGAGGTGGCAGAATGGAGTGCCTGGTTTGGGTGTAGGGTTTGAGACCTGAGGTGGCAGAACGGAGTGCCTGGGTTTGGGTGTAGGGTTTGAGACCTGAGGTGGCAGAACGGAGTGCTCGGGTTAGTGTAGGGTTTGAGACCTGAGGTGGCAGAACGGAGTTGCTCGGGGTTGGGGTGTAGGGTTTGAGACCTGAGGTGGCAGAACGGAGTGCTCGGGTTGGGGGTGTAGGGGTTGAGACCTGAGGTGGCAGAACGGAGTATTCGGGTTGGGGTGTAGGGTTTGAGACCTGAGGTGGCAGAACGGAGTGCTCGGGTTTGGGTGTAGGGTTTGAGACCTGAGGTGGCAGAACGGGAGTACTCTGGGTTGGGGTGTAGGGTTTGAGACCTGAGGTGGCAGAACGGAGTGCCTCCGGGGTTGGGGTGTAGGGTTTGAGACCTGAGGTGGCAGAACGGAGTGCTCGGGTTGGGGTGTAGGGTTTGAGACCTGAGGTGGCAGAACGGAGTGTCGTGGCAGGTGTAGGGTTTGAGACCTGAGGTGGCAGAACAGAGTACTGGGTTGGGGTGTAGGGGTTTAAGACCTGAGGCAGAACGGAGTGCTCGGGTTGGGGTGTAGGGGCTGAGACCTGAGGTGGGCAGAACGGGGAGTGCTCGGGTTGGGGTGTAGGGTTTGAGACCTGAGGTGGCAGAACGGAGTGCTCGGTTGGGGTGTAGGGTTTGAGACGGAGGTGGCAGAACGGAGTCGGGTTGGGGTGTAGGGTTTGAGAGCTGAGGTGGCAGGAACGAGTGTCGGGGTTGGGGTGTAGGGTTTGAGACCTGAGGTGGCAGAACGGAGTGCTCGGGTTGGGGTGTAGGGTTTGAGACCTGAGGTGGCAGAACGGAGTGCCTGTGGGTTGGGGTGTAGGGTTTGAGACCTGAGGCAGAACGGAGTACTCGGGTTGGGGTGTAGGGTTTAAGACCTGAGGTGGCAGAACAGAGTGCTCGCTGGCAATGGGGTGTAGGGTTTGAGACCTGAGGTGGCAGAACGGAGTGCTGTAGGGTTTAAAGGGGGTAGGGTTTGAGACCTGAGGTGCAGAACGGAGTGCTCGGGTTGGGGTGTAGGGTTTGAGACCTGAGGTGGCAGAACGGAGTGCTCGGGTTGGGGTGTAGGGTTTAAGACCTGAGGTGGCAGAACGGAGTGCTCGGGTTGGGGTGTAGGGTTTAAGACCTGAGGTGGCAGAACGGAGTGCTCGGGTTGGTGTAGGGTTTAAGTATAGTCTGAAGGTAGTAAGGGGCAGTTCCTCTTGGTAAGAATACTAACCCCTACCCCCAAACCTAACTCCTACCAAAACCCTATCCTCTAAGCTAACCCCTACCATAACCCTAACCCCTATCCCGACCCTACCCTGACCTTACCCCAACTCTACTCTACCCCAACCCTGACCCTACCCCCTGACCCTGACCCTACCCTGACCCTACCCCGATCCTGACCCTACCCCCCGACCCTATCCCGAACCTACCCCAACCCCCCCAAACCCAACACTAGCCCAAACCTAACCAAACCTAACTTCTAACCCCTGACTTATTTTGTACATCATGTTGCTGCCACAGTCCTTAAGACTTAAAATAGCATATGGAAAATCAGAACAGATTCATCTTCAACTGATAAAGAATCTTAAATCAGTTTTACCTCATTTCTATCAGAATGTTAAATGTGCAACCAAAGGGAAAACAACTCTAGACCACCTACTTCACACACAGAGACACTACAAAGCCTCTAGACCACCTTTACTTCACACACACAGAGACACATACAAAGCTCTAGACCACCTTTACTGCCTACACACAGAGACACGCACAAAGCTCTAGACCACTTACTTCACACACAGAGACACGTACAAAGCTCTAGACCACCTTTACTTCACACACAGAGACACGTACAAAGCCTAGACCACCTTTACTTCACACACAGAGACACGCATAAAGCTTCTAGACCACCTTTACCCCACACAGAGACACGTACAAAGCTCTAGACCACCTTACCCACACACAGAGACACGACAAAGCTCTAGACCACTCATTCCACACACAGAGACACGTACAAAGCTCTAGACCACCTTACTCCGCACACAGAGACACGTACAAAAGCTCTAGACCACCTTTTACTTCACACACAGACACGTACAAAGCTCTAGACCACCTTTACTCCACACACAGAGACACGTACAAAGCTCTAGACCACCTTTACTCCACACACAGAGACACGTACAAAGCTCTAGACCACCTTTACTCCACACACAGAGACACGTACAAAGCTCTAGACCACCTTTACTCCACACACAGAGACACGCATAAAGCTCTAGACCACCTTTACTTCACACACACAGAGACACGTACAAAGCTCTAGACCACCTTTACTTCACACACAGAGACACGTACAAAGCTCTAGACCACCTTTTACTCCGCGCACACACAGAGACACGTACAAAGCTCTAGACCACCTTTACTTCACACACAGAGACACGTACAAAGCTCTAGACCACCTTTACTTCACACACAGAGACACGTACAAAGCTCTAGACCACCTTTACTTCACACACAGAGACAAAGCTCTAGACCACCTTTACACAACAGCTAAAGCTCTAGACCACCTTACTTCACACACAGAGACACTGTGACAAAGCTCTAGACCACCTTTACTTCACACAGAGACACGTACAAAGCTCTAGACCACCTTATTTCACACACAGAGACACGTACAAAGCTCTAGACCACCTTACTTTCCACACACAGAGACACGTACAAAGCTCTAGACCACCTTTACTTCACACACAGAGACACGTACAAAGCTCTAGACCACCTTTACTTCACACACAGAGACACGTATGTGCTTCTAGACCACCTTTACTACACACAGAGACACGTACAAAGCTCTAGACCACCTTTACTTCACACACAGAGACACGTACAAAGCTCTAGACCACCTTTACTT
>NW_025758590.1:0-5082 GCF_021184085.1 Oncorhynchus gorbuscha | reverse complement strand
ACCAGACCAGACCAACACCAGACCAGACAGACAACACCAGACCAGACCAACACCAGGAGACCAGACCAACACCAGACCAGACCAACACCAGACCAGACCAACACCAGACCAGACCAACACCAGAGCCAGACCAACATGAAACCAGACCAGACCAGAACCAACACCAGACCAAGACCAACACCAGACCAGACCAGACAACCAGACCAGACCAGACCAGACCAGACCAACACCAGACCAGACCAACACCAGACCAGACACCAGACCAGACCAACACCAGACCAGACCAACACCAGACCAGACCAACACCAGACCAGACCAACACCAGACCAACACCAGACCAACACCAACACCAGAACAACACCAGACAAACACCAGACCAGACCAGACCAACACCAGACCAGACCAGACCAGACCAGACCAACACCAGACCAGACCAACACCAGACCAGACCAACACCAGACCAGACCAACACCAGACCAGACCAACACCAGACCAACACCAGACCAACACCAGACCAGACCAGACCAGCACCAGACCAACACCAGACCAGACAACCAGACCAGACCAACACCAGACCAGACCAGACCAGACCAGACCAGACCAGACAACAACACCAGACCAGACCAACACCAGACCAGACCAGACCAGACCAGAACAACACCAGACCAGACCAGACCAGACCAGACCAGACCAGACCAGACCAACACCAGACCAGACCAGACCAACACCAGACCAGACCAACACCAGACCAGCACCAGACCAACACCAGACCAGACCAACGACCAGACCAGCACCAGACCAACACCAGACCAGACCAGACCAGACCAACACCAGACCAGACCAGCACCAGACCAGACCAGACCAACACCAGACCAGACCAACACCAGACCAGACCAGACCAGACCAGACCAACACCAGACCAGACCAACACCAGACCAGACCAGACCAGACCAGACCAACACCAGACCAGACCAGACCAGACCAGACCAACACCAGACCAGACCAGACCAACACCAGACCAGACCAACACCAGACCAGACCAGCACCAACACCAGACCAGACCAGACCAACACCAGACCAGACCAGACCAGCACCAGACCAACACACAGACCAGACCAGACCAGACCAACACCAGACCAGGCCAGACCGAACCGGAGCCAGACCAGACCAAACGCAGACCAGACCAGGCCAACACAGACCGGACCAGCCAGACCAACCCAGACCAGACCAGACCAACACCAGGCCAGGCCAGACCACCAGACCAGACCAGACCAACACCAGGCCAGACCAACCACCCAGACCCAGACCAGACCAGACCAGACCAGACCAGCACCAGGCCAACACCAGGCCAGACCAGACCAACACCAGACCAGACCAGACCAGACCAGACCACCGCAGACCAGACCAGACCAGACCAGACCAACACCAGATCAGATCGCTCCAGACCAGACAAAAACCCGGACCAGACCAGACCAGACCAACTTTGAGATCGACCAAGCCAACACAAAAACCAGACCAGACCAGACCAACACCAGACCAGACCAAGCAGCGCAGACCAGACCAGACCAGACCAACACCAGACCAGACCAGACCAGACCAGACCAGACCAACACCCGGAGCCAGACCAGACCAGGCCAGACCAACACCAGACCAGACCAGACCAGACCAACACCAGACCAGAGACCAACACCAGACCAGACCAACACCAGACCAGACCAGACCAACACCAGACCAGACCAGACCAGACCAACACCAGACCAGACCAGACCAACACCAGACCAGACCAGACCAACACCAGACCAACACCAGACCAGGCCAGACCAACCAACACCAGAGCCAGACCAGACCAACACCCAGACCAGACCAGACCAGACCAACACCAGACCAGACCAGACCAGACCAGACCAGACCAACACCAGACCCAGACCAGACCAGACCAACACCAGACCAGACCAACACCAGACCAGACCAGACCAGACCAACACCAGACCAGACCAACACCAGACCAGACCAGACCAGCACCAGACCAGACCAGACCAGACCAGACCAACACCAGACCAGACCAACACCAGACCAGACCAGACCAGCACCCAGACCAGACCAACACCAGACCAGACCAGACCAGACCAGACCAACACCAGACCAGACCAGACCAGACCAGACCAACACCAGACCAGACCAGACCAGACCAGACCAGACCAGACCAGACCAACACCAGACCAGACCAAACCAACACCAGACCAGACCAGACCAGACCAACACCAGACCAGACCAGACCAGACCAGACCAGACACCAGACCAGACCAACACCAGACCAGACCAACACCAGACCAGACCAGACCAACACCAGACCAGACCAGACCAACACCAGACCAGACCAACACCAGACCAGACCAGACCAACACCAGACCAGACCAGACCAGACCAACACCAGACCAGACCAGACCAACACCAGACCAGACCAGACCAACACCAGACCAACACCAGACCAGACCAGACCAACACCAGACCAGACCAGACCAACACCAGACCAGACCAGACCAGACCAACACCAGACCAGACCAGACCAGACCAGACCAGACCAACACCAGACCAGACCAGACCAGACCACCAGACCAACACCAGACCAGACCAGACCAGACCAACACCAGACCAGACCAACACCAGACCAGACCAGACCAACACCAGACCAGACCAGCACCAGACCAGACCAACACCAGACCAGACCAACACCAGACCAGACCAGACCAACACCAGACCAACACCAGACCAGACCAACACCAGACCAGACCAGACCAGACCAACACCAGACCAGACCAACACCAGACCAGACCAGACCAACACCAGACCAGACCAACACCAGACCAGACCAGACCAACACCAGACCAGACCAGACCAACACCAGACCAGACCAGACCAACACCAGACCAGAACAACACCAACACCAGACCAGACCAGACCAACACCAGACCAACACCAGACCAGACCAGACCAACACCAGACCAGACCAACAGACCAGACCAGACACCAACACCAGACCAGACCAACACCAGACCAGACCAGACCAACACCAGACCAGACCAGACCAACACCAGACCAGACCAAACCAACACCAGACCAGACCAACACCAGACCAGACCAGACCAACACCAGACCAGACCAGACCAACACCAGACCAGACCAGACCAGACCAACACCAGACCAGACCAACACCAGACCAGACCAACACCAGACCAGACCAACACCAGACCAGACCAACACCAGACCAGACCAACACCAGACCAGACCAGACCAGACCAACACCAGACCAGACCAACACCAGACCAGACCAGACCAGACCAACACCAGACCAGACCAGACCAGACCAACACCAGACCAACACCAGACCAGACCAGACCAGACCAACACCAGACCAGACCAGACCAGACCAACACCAGACCAGACCAACACCAGACCAGACCAGACCAACACCAGACCAGACCAGACCAACACCAGACCAGCACCAACACCAGACCAGACCAACACCAGACCAGACCAACACCAGACCAGACCAGACCAGACCAGACCAGACCAACACCAGACCAGACCAGACCAGCACCAGACCAACACCAGACCAGACCAACACCAGACCAGACCAGACCAACACCAACACCAGACCAGACCAGACCAGACCAGACCAGACCAGACCAACACCAGACCAGACCAGACCAACACCAGACCAGACCAACACCAGACCAGACCAATACCAGACCAGACCAGACCAGACCAACACCAGACCAGACCAGACCAACACCAGACCAGACCAGACCAACACCAGACCAGACCAGACCAGACCAACACCAGACCAACACCAGACCAGACCAGACCAACACCAGACCAGACCAACACCAGACCAGACCAGACCAACACCAGACCAGACCAGACCAACACCAGACCAGACCAACACCAGACCAGACCAGACCAACACCAGACCAGACCAACACCAGACCAGACCAACACCAGACCAGACCAACACCAGACCAACACCAGACCAGACCAGACCAACACCAGACCAGACCAACACCAGACCAGACCAACACCAGACCAGACCAGACCAACACCAGACCAGACCAGACCAACACCAGACCAGACCAACACCAGACCAACACCAACACCAGACCAGACCAACACCAGACCAGCACCAACACCAGACCAGACCAACACCAGACCAGCACCAACACCAGACCAGACCAGAACAACACCAGACCAGACCAGCACCAGACCAGACCAACACCAGACCAGACCAGACCAACACCAGACCAGACCAGACCAGACCAACACCAGACCAGACCAGACCAGACCAACACCAGACCAGACCAACACCAGACCAGACCAGACCAGACCAGACCAACACCAACACCAGACCAGACCAGACCAACACCAGACCAGACCAGACCAACACCAGACCAGACCAACACCAGACCAGACCAGACCAACACCAGACCAGACCAACACCAGACCAGACCAACACCAGACCAGACCAGACCAACACCAGACCAGACCAGACCAGACCAGACCAACACCAGACCAGACCAACACCAGACCAGACCAGACCAGACCAACACCAGACCAGACCAACACCAGACCAGACCAGACACCAACACCAGACCAGACCAACACCAGACCAGACCAGACCAACACCAGACCAGACCAGACCAACACCAGACCCCAGACCAGACCAACACCAGACCAGACCAACACCAGACCAGACCAGACCAACACCAGACCAGACCAGACCAACACCAGACCAGACCAGACCAGACACAACACCAGACCAGACCAACACCAGACCAGACCAACACCAGACCAGACCAGACACCAGACCAGACCAACACCAGACCAGACCAACACCAGCAGACCAGACCAGACCAGACCAACACCAGACCAGACCAACACCAGACCAGACCAGACACCAGACTAGACCAACACCAGACCAGACCAGACCAGACCTGGACACCAGACCAACACCAGACCAGACCAGACCAGCACCCAGACCAACACCAGACCAGACCAGACCAGAACAACACCAGACCAGACCAACAC
>NW_025758589.1:0-5083 GCF_021184085.1 Oncorhynchus gorbuscha | reverse complement strand
CCACACCTTTACACTGTTCCTTACTGACTGTATCCACACCGTTACACTGTTCCTTACTGACTGTATCCAAACCTTTACACTGTTCCTTACTGACTGTATCCACACCGTTACACTGTTCCTTACTGACTGTATCCACACCTTTACACTGACTGTATCCACACCTTTACACTGCACATTGAATCTTAATATTTATGACTCTAGACATGTTTAAATGATAAAGTATTTATTGTGTTCACGCTGTTTCTGCCTCTGTGTTTATGGAAACTGAAGTGGGGAAATGTCTTCTTCACTAAACACAATGCTGTTTGAGGTCAGTTTTAGCAAGTAAAGCCTGTCTTGGTAGAACATATTGTGGGGATAATATATTATTTTAACATATCAATGAGGAGAGAACAGGCATGGTGTTCATCACAAATGGCATCCTATTCCCTATAAAATTGTATGGAAGGATTCCGTCCAGACGGGATGTAATAACATACAACTGATCCCCTCAAAAAGTAATCAGATCAGTAGGAGACAACTGATCCTCTCAGTAAGTCATCAGATCAGTAGAGGAGACAACTGATCCTCTCAGTAAGTCATCAGATCAGTAGAGGAGATAACTGATCCTCTCAGTAAGTCATCAGATCAGTAGAGGAGACAACTGATCCTCTCAGTAAGTCATCAGATCAGTAGAGGAGATAACTGATCCTCTCAGTAAGTCATCAGATCAGTAGAGGAGACAACTGATCCTCTCAATAAGTAATCAGATCAGGAGTTCTAAATTGAGCAGCTGCTGAAAAATGAGCTCCTGTATATATTGAGATTTAAATGTTTTTTTAGAGTGAAGTACATCGAAAAAATCAAGAGAACTGCAAGACTCAATAGAAGACAAAACAAGGAACAAACCAAAAAAGACAGGCTTTTGAAAAATTAACTATTTTTCATAAAATTGTACAGTTATCTTAGCTAGCTGAATTGCTAGCAGAATTGTTTACTTGTTGCTAAGCAGTTGCTAGGGACTCTCCTGGAAGAAGCTAGCTAGCTTACAAAGAATAACAACAAAAAATATCTAGTTAACAGAAGAAAGGAAGACAAAAGAAGGACAGAAGAAAAAGGAAAAGAAAGAGGACAACAAAGTGAAACAGTCAGCACTTCTATTGCAACTTCGTATTTTGTCGTCCTAACGTAGTCTACACTGCTATCTGCCCAGCAGCTAGCCAGCTAGCAAAAGTCCACCGTCTACCGAATAGCAGCACTGTAGAAACTATTACACTCAACTGAACGACTTGATTAGTGTAGTGTTAGCTAGCTACATAGTTGTCTTTGCTGTCTTCGTATCCAAGATAATTGTTTAGTTTAGAGCGTGTAGTCTTAGAGTGATTATCTTAATTTACCGAGGTTAGCTAGCCAGCTATTTGTCGTCCTTAACGTAGGAGACACTGCTAGCTAGCCAACAGCTAGCCAACGTCTACTGAATATAACTTCCGCACTCAACAACCCGGTCGCATTCCGCTTCGCTCCACAGGTAGTATCACATTTTTCATTTCATTTCTTTACAGCACAACGGTTTGATTTGTTTGATCGTAGCTAGCTACATAGCTAGCTACATAGCCGTCTGTGTATCAAAGATAATTGTGTAGTCTAGAGCGATTTTCTAGGTTAGCTAGCCAGCTATTGTCGTTCTTTTAACGCAACGTAACGTAATCAACACTGCTAGCTAGCCAGCTAGCCCCCGAATAGCAGCACTGTAGAAACTATTACACTCAACGGAGCGACTTGATTAGTGTAGTGTCAACAACGCAGCCACTGCCAGCTAGCCTACAAAGTCAACAACGCAGCCACTGTCAGCTAGCCTACTTCAGCAGTACTGTATCATTTTATTCATTTTAGTCAATAAGATTCTTGCTACGTAAGCTTAACTTTCTGAACATTCGAGACGTGTAGTCCACTTGTCATTCCAATCTCCTTGCATTAGCGTAGCCTCTTCTGTAGCCTGTCAACTATGTGTCTGTCTATCCCTGTTCTCTCCTTTCTGCACAGACCATACAAACGCTCCACACCGCGTGGCCGCTGCCACCCTAATCTGGTGGTCCCAGCGCGCACGACCCATGTGGAGTTCCAGGTCTCCGGTAGCCTCTGGAACTGCCGATCTGCGGCCAACAAGGCAGAGTTCATCTCAGCCTATGCCTCCCTCCAGTCCCTCGACTTCTTGGCACTGACAGAAACATGGATCACCACAGATAACACTGCTACTCCTACTGCTCTCTCTTCGTCCGCCCACGTGTTCTCGCACACCCCGAGAGCTTCTGGTCAGCGGGGTGGTGGCATCGGGATCCTTATCTCTCCCAAGTGGTCATTCTCTCTTTCTCCCCTTACCCATCTGTCTATCGCCTCCTTTGAATTTCATGCTGTCACAGTTACCAGCCCTTTCAAGCTTAACATCCTTATCATTTATCGCCCTCCAGGTCCCCTCGGAGAGATTCATCAATGAGCTTGATGCATTGATAAGCTCCTTTCCTGAGGACGGCTCACCTCTCACAGTTCTGGGCGACTTTAACCTCCCCACGTCTACCTTTGACTCATTCCTCTCTGCCTCCTTCTTTCCACTCCTCTCCTCTTTTGACCTCACCCTCTCACCTTCCCCCTACTCACAAGGCAGGCAATACGCTCGACCTCATCTTTACTAGATGCTGTTCTTCCACTAACCTCATTGCAACTCCCTCCAAGTCTCCGACCACTACCTTGTATCCTTTTCCCTCTCGCTCTCATCCAACACTTCCCACACTGCCCCTACTCGGATGGTATCGCGCCGTCCCAACCTTCGCTCTCTCTCCCCCGCTACTCTCTCCTCTTCCATACTATCATCTCTTCCCTCTGCTCAAACCTTCTCCAACCTATCTCCTGATTCTGCCTCCTCAACCCTCCTCTCCTCCCTTTCTGCATTCTTTGACTCTCTATGTCCCCTATCTTCCAGGCCGGCTCGGTCCTCCCTCCCGCTCCGTGGCTTGACGACTCATTGCGAGCTCACAGAACAGGGCTCCGGGCAGCCGAGCGGAAATGGAGGAAAACTCCGCCTCCCTGCGGACCTGGCATCCTTTCACTCCCTCCTCTCTACATTTCCTCCTCTGTCTCTGCTGCTAAAGCCACTTTCTACCACGCTAAATTCAAGGATCTGCCCTCTCGCCCCTAGGAAGCTCTTTGCCACCTTCTCCTCCCCCTCCTGAATCATCCTCCCCCCTCCTCCCTCTCTGCAGACGACTTAGTCAACCATTTTGAAGAAGGTCAGACTGACAATCCGATCTGTCAGTTTGTTCAGATCAAACGGCATACCATGGTTCTGCTCACCCTGCCCTACCCTGTGCTCTGACCTCTTTCTCCCTCTCTCTCCAGATGAAATCGCGTCTTGTGACGGCCAACCGCCCAACAACCTGCCCGCTTGACCTATCCTCCCTCTTCTCGGACCGACTTACGGAGACCTTCTCCCTTACCTCACCTCGCTCATCAACTCATCCCTGACCGCTGGCTACGTCCCTTCCGTCTTCAGAAGCGAGGGTTGCACCCTTCACCTGAAAAAACCTACACTCGATCCCTCCGATGTCAACAATTACAGACCAGTATCCCTTCTTTCTTTTCTCTCCAAAACTCTTGAACGTGCCGTCCTTGGTCAGCTCTCCCGCTATCTCTCTCAGAATGACCTTCTTGATCCAAATCAGTCAGGTTTCAAGACTAGTCATTCAACTGAGACTGCTCTCCTCTGTATCACGGAGGCGCTCCGCACCGCTAAAGCTAACTCTCTCTCCTCTGCTCTCATCCTTCTAGACCTATCGGCTGCCTTCGATACTGTGAACCATCAGATCCTCCTCTCCACCCTCTCCGAGTTGGGCATCTCCGGCGCGGCCCACGCTTGGATTGCATCCTACCTGACAGGTCGCTCCTACCAGGTGGCGTGGCGAGAATCTGTCTCCTCACCTACGCGCTCTCTACCACTGGTGTCCCCCAGGGCTCTGTTCTAGGCCCTCTCCTATTCTCGCTATACACCAAGTCACTTGGCTCTGTCATAACCTCACATGGTCTCTCCTATCATTGCTATGCAGACGACACACAATTAATCTTCTCCTTTCCCCTTCACAGTGACCAGGTGTGAATCGCATCTCTGCATGTCTGGCAGACATATCAGTGTGGATGACGGATCACCACCTCAAGCTGAACCTCGGCAAGACGGGCTCTCTTCCTCCCGGGGAAAGGACTGCCCGTTCCATGATCTCGCCATCACGGTTGACAACTCCATTGTGTCCTCCTCCCAGAGCGCTAAGAACCTTGGCGTCCTGGACAACACCCTGTTGTTCTCAACCAACATCAAGGCGGTGGCCCTTTCCTGTAGGTTCATATACAACATCCACTTGAGTACGACCCTGCCTCACACAGGAGGCGGTGCAGGTCCTAATCCAGGCACTTGTCATTTCCCGTCTGGATTACTGCAACTCACTGTTGGCTGGGCTCCTGCCCCTGTGCCATTAAACCCCTTCAGCTCATCAGGAATCCAGCGCAGCCGTCTGGTGTTCAGCCTTCCCAAGTTCTCTCACGTCACCCCGCTCCTCCGTTCTCTCCACTGGCTTCCAGTTGAAGCTCGCATCCTGCTACAAGACCATGGTGCTTGCCTCGGAGCTGTGAGAGAGCGGCACCTCAGTACCTCCAGGCTCTGATCAGGCCCTACACCCAAATAAGGGCACTGCGTTCATCCACCTCTGGCCTGCTTGCCTCCCTACCACTGAGGAAGTACAGTTCCGCTCAGCCCAGTCAAGACCGTCTCGCTGCTCTGGCTCCCCAATGGTGGAACAAACTCCCTCACGACGCCAGGACAGCGGCAGTCAATCTGCCTGCCCTCCGGAGACACCTGAAACCCCATCTCTTTAAGGAATACTTAGGATAGGATAAAGTAATCTACCTTCTCACCCCCATCACTGAATATTTAGATGCACTATTGTAAAGTGGCTGTTCCACTGGATGTCATAAGGTTGAATGCACCAATTTGTAGAGTCGCTCTGGATAAAGGGAGAAAGAAGCGCCTGCTGAACGAACCCAAATGTGACATGTAAATGTA
>NW_025758588.1:0-5083 GCF_021184085.1 Oncorhynchus gorbuscha | reverse complement strand
TCCGTCGGTTCCTCGTATTGTATTCACCATGCTGTGATTGCGTTTCGCCCTGTCCTGTCGTGTTTTTGCCGTGATTGTGTATCACCCTGTCCTGTCGTGTTTTGTGCCTTCATCAGACGCTGCGTGTGAGCAGGTGTCTCAGTCGACTACGGCCTGCGCCTACCCGAAGCGACCTGCAGTCTGTGGCCGCTTCTCCAGTTGTTTTTCCCTCTACAATCTAGAGGATTTCTGTTATTCCGTTTTGAACATTAATAAACTCTGTTTCTGTTAAGTCGCGTTTGGGTCCTCTTTCACCTGCATGACAGAAGGAACCGACCAAAGAATGGACCCAGCGACTTCAGACGCTCGTTACACTGCCGTCGAGATCCAAGGAGCCATGCTCGGCAGACACGAGCAGGAATTGTCTGCTGCTCGCCATGCCGTGGAGAACCTGGCCGCTCAGGTTTCCGACCTCTCTGGACAGTTCCAGAGTCTACGTCTCGTGCCACCTGTTACTCCCTGGCCTGCCGAGCCTCCAGAACCCAGGGTTAATAACCCACCTTGCTACTCCGGGCAGCCCACTGAGTGCCGCTCCTTTCTCACGCAGTGTGAGATTGTGTTCTCTCTCCAACCCCACACATACTCTAGAGAGAGAGCTCGGGTTGCTTACGTCATTTCACTCCTTACTGGCCGGGCTCGAGAATGGGGCACAGCTATCTGGGAGGCAAGGGCTGATTGCTCTAACAGATTCCAGAACTTTAAAGAGGAGATGATTCGGGTTTTTGACCGTTCAGTTTTTGGTGGGGAGGCTTCTAGGGCCCTGGCTTCCTTATGCCAAGGTGAACGGTCCATAACGGATTATTCCATTGAGTTTCGCACTCTTGCTGCCTCTAGTGAGTGGAACGAGCCGGCGCTGCTCGCTCGTTTTCTGGAGGGACTCCACGCAGTGGTTAAGGATGAGATTCTCTCCCGGGAGGTTCCATCAGATGTGGATTCTTTGATTGCTCTCGCCATCCGCATAGAACGACGGGTAGATCTTCGTCACCGGGCTCGTGGAAGAGAGCTCGCATCAACGGTGTTTCCCTGCTCCGCATCGCAACCATCTCCCTCCTCTGGCTTTGAGACTGAGCCCATGCAGCTGGGAGGGATTCGCATCTCGAATAAGGAGAGGGAACGGAGGATCACCAACCGCCTGTGCCTCTATTGCGGAGTTGCTGGACATTTTGTTAATTCATGTCCAGTAAGAGGCCAGAGTCCATCAGTAAGCGGAGGGCTACTGGTGAGCGCTACTACTCAGGTCCCTTCATCTAGATCTTGTACTACTATGTCGGTCCATCTACGCTGGACCGGTTCGGGTGCTACATGCAGTGCTTTGATTGACTCTGGGGCTGAGGGTTGTTTCATGGACGAAGCATGGGTTCGGAAACATAACATTCCTTTCAGACCGTTAGACAGGCCTACGCCCATGTTTGCCTTAGATGGTAGTCATCTTCCCTGTATCAAATTTGAGACACTACCGTTAACTCTCACAGTATCTGGTAACCACAGTGAGACTATTTCTTTTTGATTTTCCATTCACCGTTTACACCTGTTGTTTTGGGTCATCCCTGGCTAGTATGTCATAATCCTTCTATTAATTGGTCTAGTAATTCTATCCTATCCTGGAACGTTTCTTGTCATGTGAAGTGTTTAATGTCTGCCATCCCTCCCGTTTCTTCTGTTCCTACTTCTCAGGAGGAACCTGGCGATTTGACAGGAGTGCCGGAGGAATATCATGATCTGCGCACGGTCTTCAGTCGGTCCCGAGCCAACTCCCTTCCTCCTCACCGGTCGTATGATTGTAGTATTGATCTCCTTCCGGGGACCACTCCTCCTCGAGGTAGACTATACTCTCTGTCGGCTCCCGAACGTAAGGCTCTCGAGGATTATTTGTCTGTGTCTCTTGACGCCGGTACCGTTGTGCCTTCTTCTTCTCCGGCCGGGGCGGGGTTCTTTTTGTTAAAAAGAAGGACGGTACTCTGCGCCCCTGCGTGGATATCGAGGGCTGAATGACATAACGGTTAAGAATCGTTATCCGCTTCCCCTTATGTCATCAGCCTTCGAGATTCTGCAGGGAGCCAGGTGCTTTACTAAGTTGGACCTTCGTAACGCTTACCATCTCGTGCGCATCAGAGAGGGGGACGAGTGGAAAACGGCGTTTAACACTCCGTTAGGGCATTTTGAGTACCGGGTTCTGCCGTTCGGTCTCGCCAATGCGCCAGCTGTTTTTCAGGCATTAGTTAATGATGTTCTGAGAGACATGCTGAACATTTTTGTTTTTGTCTATCTTGACGATATCCTGATTTTTTCTCCGTCACTCGAGATTCATGTTCAGCACGTTCGACGTGTTCTACAGCGCCTTTTAGAGAATTGTCTCTACGTAAAGGCTGAGAAGTGCTCTTTTCATGTCTCCTCCGTTACTTTTCTCGGTTCCGTTATTTCCGCTGAAGGCATTCAGATGGATTCCGCTAAGGTCCAAGCTGTCAGTGATTGGCCCGTTCCAAGGTCACGTGTCGAGTTGCAGCGCTTTTAGGTTTCGCTAATTTCTATCGGCGTTTCATTCGTAATTTCGGTCAAGTTGCTGCCCCTCTCACAGCTCTTACTTCTGTTAAGACGTGTTTTAAGTGGTCCGGTTCCGCCCAGGGAGCTTTTGATCTTCTAAAAGAACGTTTTACGTCCGCTCCTATCCTCGTTACTCCTGACGTCACTAGACAATTCATTGTCGAGGTTGACGCTTCAGAGGTAGGCGTGGGAGCCATCCTATCCCAGCGCTTCCAGTCTGACGATAAGGTTCATCCTTGCGCTTATTTTTCTCATCGCCTGTCGCCATCTGAGCGCAACTATGATGTGGGTAACCGTGAACTGCTCGCCATCCGCTTAGCCCTAGGCGAATGGCGACAGTGGTTGGAGGGGGCGACCGTTCCTTTTGTCGTTTGGACAGACCATAAGAACCTTGAGTACATCCGTTCTGCCAAACGACTTAATGCCCGTCAAGCTCGTTGGGCGTTGTTTTTCGCTCGTTTCGAGTTTGTGATTTCTTACCGTCCGGGTAGCAAGAACACCAAGCCTGATGCCTTATCCCGTCTGTTTAGTTCTTCTGTGGCTTCTACTGATCCCGAGGGGATTCTTCCTTATGGGCGTGTTGTCGGGTTAACAGTCTGGGGAATTGAAAGACAGGTTAAGCAAGCACTCACGCACACTGCGTCGCCGCGCGCTTGTCCTAGTAACCTCCTTTTCGTTCCTGTTTCCACTCGTCTGGCTGTTCTTCAGTGGGCTCACTCTGCCAAGTTAGCTGGTCATCCCGGTGTTCGAGGCACTCTTGCGTCTATTCGCCAGCGCTTTTGGTGGCCGACTCAGGAGCGTGACACGCGCCGTTTCGTGGCTGCTTGTTCGGACTGCGCGCAGACTAAGTCGGGTAACTCTCCTCCTGCCGGTCGTCTCAGACCGCTCCCATTCCTTCTCGACCATGGTCTCACATTGCCTTAGACTTCATTACCGGTCTGCCTTTGTCTGCGGGGAAGACTGTGATTCTGACGGTTGTCGATAGGTTCTCTAAGGCGGCACATTTCATTCCCCTCGCTAAACTTCCTTCCGCTAAGGAGACGGCACAAATCATTATTGAGAATGTATTCAGAATTCATGGCCTCCCGTTAGACGCCGTTTCAGACAGAGGCCCGCAATTCACGTCACAGTTTTGGAGGGAGTTCTGTCGTTTGATTGGTGCGTCCGTCAGTCTCTCTTCCGGGTTTCATCCCCAGTCTAACGGTCAAGCAGAGAGGGCCAATCAGACGATTGGTCGCATACTACGCAGCCTTTCTTTCAGAAACCCTGCGTCTTGGGCAGAACAGCTCCCCTGGGCAGAATACGCTCACAATTCGCTTCCTTCGTCTGCTACCGGGTTATCTCCGTTTCAGAGTAGTCTGGGTTACCAGCCTCCTCTGTTCTCATCCCAGCTTGCCGAGTCCAGCGTTCCCTCCGCTCAAGCGTTTGTCCAACGTTGTGAGCGCACCTGGAGGAGGGTGAGGTCTGCACTTTGCCGTTACAGGGCACAGACGGTGAGAGCCGCCAATAAACGCAGGATTAAGAGTCCAAGGTATTGTTGCGGCCAGAGAGTGTGGCTTTCCACTCGCAACCTTCCTCTTACGACAGCTTCTCGTAAGTTGACTCCGCGGTTCATTGGTCCGTTCCGTGTCTCCCAGGTCGTCAATCCTGTCGCTGTGCGACTGCTTCTTCCGCGACATCTTCGTCGCGTCCATCCTGTCTTCCATGTCTCCTGTGTTAAGCCCTTTCTTCGCACCCCCGTTCGTCTTCCCTCCCCCTCCCGTCCTTGTCGAGAGCGCACCTATTTACAAGGTACATAAGATTATGGACATGCGTTCTCGGGGACGGGGTCACCAATACCTAGTGGATTGGGAGGGTTACGGTCCTGAGGAGAGGAGTTGGGTTCCGTCTCGGGACGTGCTGGACCGTTCGCTCATCGATGATTTCCTCCGTTGCCGCCAGGATTCCTCCTCGAGTGCGCCAGGAGGCGCTCGGTGAGTGGGGGTACTGTCATGTTTGTCATTTATTGTCATGTCTTGTCCCTGTGCTCCCCATGCTATTCGTTTCCCTCTGCTGGTCTTGTTTGGTTCTATCCCTCTCTCTCCCCCTCCCTCTCTCACTCTCTCGCTCTCTCTTCTCTCTGTCGTTCCGTTCCTGCTCCCAGCTGTTCCTATTCCCCTAATCATCATTTAGTCTTCCCACACCTGTTCCCGATCCTTTCCCCTGATTAGAGTCCCTATTTATTCCTTTGTGATCCGTTCCTGTTCCGTCGGTTCCTCGTATTGTATTCACCATGCTGTGATTGCGTTTCGCCCTGTCCTGTCGTGTTTTTGCCGTGATTGTGTATCACCCTGTCCTGTCGTGTTTTGTGCCTTCATCAGACGCTGCGTGTGAGCAGGTGTCTCAGTCGACTACGGCCTGCGCCTACCCGGCGACCTGCAGTCTGTGGCCGCTTCTCCAGTTGTTTTCCCCTCTACAATCTAGAGGATTTCTGTTATTCCGTTTTGAACATTAATAAACTCTG
>NW_025758587.1:0-5083 GCF_021184085.1 Oncorhynchus gorbuscha | reverse complement strand
CCTTTGTGATCCGTTCCTGTTCCATCGGTTCCTTGTTTTGTATTCCATGCTGTAATTGCGTTTCGCCCTGTCCTGTCGTGTTTTTTGCCGTGATTGTGTATCACCCTGTCCTGTCGTGTTTTGTGCCTTCTTCAGACGCTGCGTGTGAGCAGGTGTCTCAGTTGACTACGGCCTGCGCCTACCCGAAGCGACCTGCAGTCTGTGGCCGCTTCTCCAGTTGTTTTCCCCTCTACTATCTAGAGGATTTCAGTTATTCGGTTTTGAGCATTAATAAACTCTGTTTCTGTTAAGTCGCGTTTGGGTCCTCCTTCACCTGCATAACAGAAGGAACCGATCAAAGAATGGACCCAGCGACTTCTGACGCTCGTTACACTGCCGTCGAGATCCAAGGAGCCATGCTCGGCAGACACGAGCAGGAATTGTCCGCTGCTCGCCAGGCCGTGGAAAACCTGGCTGCTCAGGTTTCCGACCTCTCTGGACAGTTCCAGAGTCTACGTCTCGTGCCACCTGTTACTTCCTGGCCTGCCGAGCCTCCAGAACCTAGGGTTAATAACCCACCTTGCTACTCCGGGCAGCCCACTGAGTGCCGCTCCTTTCTCACGCAGTGTGAGATTGTGTTCTCTCTCCAACCCAACACATACTCTAGAGAGAGAGCTCGGGTTGCTTACGTCATCTCACTCCTCACTGGCCGGGCTCGAGAATGGGGCACAGCTATCTGGGAGGCAAGGGCTGTTTGCTCTAACGATTTCCAGAACTTTAAAGAGGAGATGATTCGGGTTTTTGACCGTTCAGTTTTTGGTGGGGAGGCTTCTAGGGCCCTGGCTTCCTTATGCCAAGGTGAACGGTCCATAACGGATTATTCCATTGAGTTTCGCACTCTTGCTGCCTCTAGTGAGTGGAACGAGCCGGCGCTGCTCGCTCGTTTTCTGGAGGGACTCCACGCTGTGGTTAAGGATGAGATTCTCTCCCGGGAGGTTCCTTCAGATGTGGACTCTTTGATTGCTCTCGCCATCCGCATAGAACGACGGGTAGATCTTCGTCACCGGGCTCGTGGAAGAGAGCTCGCATCAACGGTGTTTCCCTGCTCCGCATCGCAGCCATCTCCCCCTCTGGCTTTGAGACTGAGCCCATGCAGCTGGGAGGGATTCGCATCTCGAATAAGGAGAGGGAACGGAGGATCACCAACCGCCTGTGCCTCTATTGTGGAGTTGCTGGACATTTCGTTAATTCATGTCCAGTAAAAGCCAGAGCTCATCTGTAAGCGGAGGGCTACAGGTGGCGCAACTACTCAAGTCTCTCCATCAAAGTCCTGTACTACTTTGTCGGTCCACCTACGCTGGACCGGTTCGGGCGCTACATGTAGTGCCTTGATAGACTCTGGGGCTGAGGGTTGTTTCATGGACGAAGCATGGGTTCGGAAACATGACATTCCTTTCAGAGAGTTAGATAAGCCTACGCCCATGTTCGCCTTAGATGGTAGTCATCTTCCCAGTATCAGATTTGAGACACTACCTTTAACCCTCACAGTATCTGGTAACCACAGTGAGACTATTTCTTTTTTGATTTTCCGTTCACCGTTTACACCTGTTGTTTTGGGTCATCCCTGGCTAGTATGTCATAATCCTTCTATTAATTGGTCTAGTAATTCTATCCTATCCTGGAACGTTTCTTGTCATGTGAAGTGTTTAATGTCTGCCATCCCTCCCGTTTCTTCTGTCCCTACTTCTCAGGAGGAACCTGGCGATTTGACAGGAGTGCCGGAGGAATATCATGATCTGCGCACGGTCTTCAGTCGGTCCCGAGCCAACTCCCTTCCTCCTCACCGGTCGTATGATTGTAGTATTGATCTCCTTCCGGGGACCACTCCTCCTCGAGGTAGACTATACTCTCTGTCGGCTCCCGAACGTAAGGCTCTCGAGGATTATTTGTCTGTGTCTCTTGACGCCGGTACCATAGTGCCTTCTTCCTCTCCGGCCGGGGCGGGGTTCTTTTTGTTAAGAAGAAGGACGGTACTCTGCGCCCCTGCGTGGATTATCGAGGCTGAATGACATAACGGTTAAGAATCGTTATCCGCTTCCCCTTATGTCATCAGCCTTCGAGATTCTGCAGGGAGCCAGGTGCTTTACTAAGTTGGACCTTCGTAACGCTTACCATCTCGTGCGCATCAGAGAGGGGACGAGTGGAAAACGGCGTTTAATACTCCGTTAGGGCATTTTGAGTACCGGGTTCTGCCGTTCGGTCTCGCCAATGCGCCAGCTGTTTTCAGGCATTAGTTAATGATGTTCTGAGAGACATGCTGAACATTTTCGTTTTGTCTATCTTGACGATATCCTGATTTTTCTCCGTCACTCGAGATTCATGTTCAGCACGTTCGACGTGTTCTACAGCGCCTTTTAGAGAATTGTCTCTATGTAAAGGCTGAGAAGTGCTCTTTTCATGTCTCCTCCGTTACTTTTCTCGGTTCCGTTATTTCCGCTGAAGGCATTCAGATGGATTCCGCTAAGGTCAAGCTGTCAGTGATTGGCCCGTTCCAAGGTCACGTGTCGAGTTGCAGCGCTTTTTAGGTTTCGCTAATTTCTATCGGCGTTTCATTCGTAATTTCGGTCAAGTTGCTGCCCCTCTCACAGCTCTTACTTCTGTCAAGACGTGTTTTAAGTGGTCCGGTTCCGCCCAGGGAGCTTTTGATCTTCTAAAAGAACGTTTTACGTCCGCTCCTATCCTCGTTACTCCTGACGTCACTAGACAATTCATTGTCGAGGTTGGCCTTCAGAGGTAGGCGTGGGAGCCATTCTATCCCAGCGCTTCCAGTCTGACGATAAGGTTCATCCTTGCGCTTATTTTTCTCATCGCCTGTCGCCATCTGAGCGCAACTATGATGTGGGTAACCGTGAACTGCTCGCCATCCGCTTAGCCCTAGGCGAATGGCGACAGTGGTTGGAGGGCGACCGTTCCTTTTGTCGTTTGGACAGACCATAAGAACCTTGAGTACATCCGTTCTGCCAAACGACTTAATGCCCGTCAAGCTCGTTGGGCGTTGTTTTTCGCTCGTTTCGAGTTTGTGATTTCTTACCGTCCGGGTAGCAAGAACACCAAGCCTGATGCCTTATCCCGTCTGTTTAGTTCTTCTGTGGCTTCTACTGATCCCGAGGGGATTCTTCCTTATGGGCGTGTTGTCGGGTTAACAGTCTGGGGAATTGAAAGACAGGTTAAGCAAGCACTCACGCACACTGCGTCGCGCATCTTGTCCTAGTAACCTCCTTTTCGTTCCTGTTTCCACTCGTCTGGCTGTTCTTCAGTGGGCTCACTCTGCCAAGTTAGCGGGTCATCCCGGTGTTCGAGGCACTCTTGCGTCTATTCGCCAGCGCTTTTGGTGGCCGACTCAGGAGCGTGACACGCGCCGTTTCGTGGCTGCCTGTTCGGACTGCGCGCAGACTAAGTCGGGTAACTCTCCTCCTGCCGGTCGTCTCAGACCGCTCCCCATTCCTTCTCGACCATGGTCTCACATTGCCTTAGACTTCATTACCGGTCTGCCTTTGTCTGCGGGGAAGACTGTGATTCTGACGGTTGTCGATAGGTTCTCTAAGGCGGCACATTTCATTCCCCTCGCTAAACTTCCTTCCGCTAAGGAGACGGCACAAATCATTATTGAGAATGTATTCAGAATTCATGGCCTCCCGTTAGACGCCGTTTCAGACAGAGGTCCGCAATTCACGTCACAGTTTTGGAGGGAGTTCTGTCGTTTGATTGGTGCGTCCGTCAGTCTCTCTTCCGGGTTTCATCCCCAGTCTAACGGTCAAGCAGAGAGGGCCAATCAGACGATTGGTCGCATACTACGCAGCCTTTCTTTCAGGAACCCTGCGTCTTGGGCAGAACAGCTCCCCTGGGCAGAATACGCTCACAATTCGCTTCCTTCGTCTGCTACCGGGTTATCTCCGTTTCAGAGTAGTCTGGGTTACCAGCCTCCTCTGTTCTCATCCCAGCTTGCCGAGTCAGCGTTCCCTCCGCTCAGCGTTTGTCCAACGTTGTGAGCGCACCTGGAGGAGGTGAGGTCTGCACTTTGCCGTTACAGGGCACAGACGGTGAGCCGCCAATAAACGCAGGATTAAGAGTCCAAGGTATTGTTGCGGCCAGAGAGATGTGGCTTTCCACTCGCAACCTTCCTCTTACGACAGCTTCTCGTAAGTTGACTCCGCGGTTCATTGGTCCGTTCCGTGTCTCCCAGGTCGTCAATCCTGTCGCTGTGCGACTGCTTCTTCCGCGACATCTTCGTCGCGTCCATCCTGTCTTCCATGTCTCCTGTGTTAAGCCCTTTCTTCGCACCCCCGTTCGTCTTCCCTCCCCCCTCCCGTCCTTGTCGAGCGCACCTATTTACAAGGTACATAAAATTATGGACATGCGTTCTCGGGGACGGGGTCACCAATACCTAGTGGATTGGGAGGGTTACGGTCCTGAGGAGAGGAGTTGGGTTCCGTCTCGGGGCGTGCTGGACCGTTCGCTCATCGATGATTTCCTCCGTTGCCGCCAGGATTCCTCCTCGAGTGCGCCAGGAGCGCTCGGTGAGTGGGGGTACTGTCATGTTTGTCATTTATTGTCATGTCTTGTCCCTGTGCTCCCCATGCTATTCGTTTCCCTCTGCTGGTCTTGTTTGGTTCTATCCCTCTCTCTCCCCCTCCCCCTTTCACTCTCTCGCTCTCTCTTCTCTCTGTCGTTCCGTTCCTGCTCCCAGCTGTTCCTATTCCCCTAATCATCATTTAGTCTTCCCACACCTGTTCCCGATCCTTTCCCCTGATTAGACTCCTATTTATTCCTTTGTGATCCGTTCCTGTTCCATCGGTTCCTTGTTTTGTATTCCATGCTGTAATTGCGTTTCGCCCTGTCCTGTCGTGTTTTTTGCCGTGATTGTGTATCACCCTGTCCTGTCGTGTTTGTGCCTTCTTCAGACGCTGCGTGTGAGCAGGTGTCTCAGTTGACTACGGCCTGCGCCTACCCGAAGCGACCTGCAGTCTGTGGCCGCTTCTCCAGTTGTTTTCCCCTCTACTATCTAGAGGATTTCAGTTATTCGGTTTTGAGCATTAATAAACTC
>NW_025758586.1:0-5084 GCF_021184085.1 Oncorhynchus gorbuscha | reverse complement strand
ATTCCTTTATGATCCGTTCCTGTCCCGTCGGTTCCTTGTATTGTATTCACCATGCCGTGATTGCGTTTCGCCCTGTCCTGTCGTGTTTTTGCCGTGATTGTGTATCACCCTGTCCTGTCGTGTTTTGTGCCTTCATCAGATGCTGCGTGTGAGCAGGTGTCTCAGTCGACTACGGCCTGCGCCACCCGAAGCGACCTGCAGTCTGTGGCCGCTTCTCCAGTTGTTTCCCTCTACAAGTCTAGAGGAATTCTGTTATTCCGTTTTGGACTTTAATAAACTCTGTTTCTGTTAAGTCGCTTGGGTCCTCTTTCACCTGCATGACAGAAGGAACCGACCAAGGAATGGACCCAGCGACTTCAGACGCTCGTTACACTGCCGTCGAGATCCAAGGAGCCATGCTCGGCAGACACGAGCAGGAATTGTCTGCTGCTCGCCATGCCGTGGAGAACCTGGCCGCTCAGGTTTCCGACCTCTCTGGACAGTTCCAGAGTCTACGTCTCGTGCCACCTGTTACTCCCTGGCCTGCCGAGCCTCCAGAACCCAGGGTTAATAACCCACCTTGCTACTCCGGGCAGCCCACTGAGTGCCGCTCCTTTCTCACGCAGTGTGAGATTGTGTTCTCTCTCCAACCCCACACATACTCTAGAGAGAGAGCTCGGGTTGCTTACGTCATTTCACTCCTTACTGGCCGGGCTCGAGAATGGGGCACAGCTATCTGGGAGGCAAGGGCTGATTGCTCTAACAAATTCCAGAACTTTAAAGAGGAGATGATTCGGGTTTTTGACCGTTCAGTTTTTTGGTGGGGAGGCTTCTAGGCCCTGGCTTCCTTATGCCAAGGTGAACGGTCCATAACGGATTATTCCATTGAGTTTCGCACTCTTGCTGCCTCTAGTGAGTGGAACGAGCCGGCGCTGCTCGCTCGTTTTCTGGAGGGACTCCACGCAGTGGTTAAGGATGAGATTCTCTCCGGGAGGTTCCTTCAGATGTGGACTCTTTGATTGCTCTCGCCATCCGCATAGAACGACGGGTAGATCTTCGTCACCGGGCTCGTGGAAGAGAGCTCGCATCAACGGTGTTTCCTGCTCCGCATCGCAACCATCTCCCTCCTCTGGCTTTGAGACTGAGCCCATGCAGCTGGGAGGGATTCGCATCTCGAATAAGGAGAGGGAACGGAGGATCACCAACCGCCTGTGCCTCTATTGCGGAGTTGCTGGACATTTTGTTAATTCATGTCCAGTAAGAGGCCAGAGCCCATCAGTAAGCGGAGGGCTACTGGTGAGCGCTACTACTCAGGTCCCTTCATCTAGATCTTGTACTACTATGTCGGTCCATCTACGCTGGACCGGTTCGGTGCTACATGCAGTGCTTTGATTGACTCTGGGGCTGAGGGTTGTTTCATGGACGAAGCATGGGCTCGGAAACATAACATTCCTTTCAGACCGTTAGACAGGCCTACGCCCATGTTTGCCTTAGATGGTAGTCATCTTCCCAGTATCAAATTTGAGACACTACCTTTAACTCTCACAGTATCTGGTAACCACAGTGAGACTATTTCTTTTTTGATTTTCCGTTCACCGCTTACACCTGTTGTTTTGGGTCATCCCTGGCTTGTATGTCATAATCCTTCTATTAATTGGTCTAGTAATTCTATCCTATCCTGGAACGTTTCTTGTCATGTGAAGTGTTTAATGTCTGCCATCCCTCCCATTTCTTCTGTCCCTACTTCTCAGGAGGAACCTGGCGATTTGACAGGAGTGCCGGAGGAATATCATGATCTGCGCACGGTCTTCAGTCGGTCCCGAGCCAACTCCCTTCCTCCTCACCGGTCGTATGATTGTAGTATTGATCTCCTTCCGGGGACCACTCCTCCTCGAGGTAGACTATACTTCTGTCGGCTCCCGAACGTAAGGCTCTCGAGGATTATTTGTCTGTGTCTCTTGACGCCGGTACCATAGTGCCTTCTTCTTCTCCGGCCGGGGCGGGGTTCTTTTTTGTTAAAAAGAAGGACGGTACTCTGCGCCCCTGCGTGGATTATCGAGGGCTGAATGACATAACGGTTAAGAATCGTTATCCGCTTCCCCTTATGTCATCAGCCTTCGAGATTCTGCAGGGAGCCAGGTGCTTTACTAAGTTGGACCTTCGTAACGCTTACCATCTCGTGCGCATCAGAGAGGGGGACGAGTGGAAAACGGCGTTTAACACTCCGTTAGGGCATTTTGAGTACCGGGTTCTGCTGTTCGGGTCTCGCCAATGCGCCAGCTGTTTTTCAGGCATTAGTTAATGATGTTCTGAGAGACATGCTGAACATTTTTGTTTTTGTCTATCTTGACGATATCCTGATTTTTTTTCTCCGTCACTCGAGATTCATGTTCAGCACGTTCGACGTGTTCTACAGCGCCTTTAGAGAATTGTCTCTACGTAAAGGCTGAGAAGTGCTCTTTTCATGTCTCCTCCGTTACTTTTCTCGGTTCCGTTATTTCCGCTGAAGGCATTCAGATGGATTCCGCTAAGGTCCAAGCTGTCAGTGATTGGCCCGTTCCAAGGTCACGTGTCGAGTTGCAGCGCTTTTTAGGTTTCGCTAATTTCTATCGGCGTTTCATTCGTAATTTCGGTCAAGTTGCTGCCCCTCTCACAGCTCTTACTTCTGTCAAGACGTGTTTTAAGTGGTCCGGTTCCGCCCAGGGAGCTTTTGATCTTCTAAAAGAACGTTTTACGTCCGCTCCTATCCTCGTTACTCCTGACGTCACTAGACAATTCATTGTCGAGGTTGACGCTTCAGAGGTAGGCGTGGGAGCCATCCTATCCCAGCGCTTCCAGTCTGACGATAAGGTTCATCCTTGCGCTTATTTTTCTCATCGCCTGTCGCCATCTGAGCGCAACTATGATGTGGGTAATCAGAACTGCTCGCCATCCGCTTAGCCCTAGGCGAATGGCGACAGTGGTTGGAGGGGGCGACCGTTCCTTTTGTCGTTTGGACAGACCATAAGAACCTTGAGTACATCCGTTCTGCCAAACGACTTAATGCCCGTCAAGCTCGTTGGGCGTTGTTTTCGCTCGTTTCGAGTTTGTGATTTCTTACCGTCCGGGTAGCAAGAACACCAAGCCTGATGCCTTATCCCGTCTGTTTAGTTCTTCTGTGGCTTCTACTGATCCCGAGGGGATTCTTCCTTATGGGCGTGTTGTCGGGTTAACAGTCTGGGGAATTGAAAGACAGGTTAAGCAAGCACTCACGCACACTGCGTCGCCGCGCTTGTCCTAGTAACCTCCTTTTCGTTCCTGTTTCCACTCGCCTGGCTGTTCTTCAGTGGGCTCACTCTGCCAAGTTAGCTGGTCATCCCGGTGTTCGAGGCACTCTTGCGTCTATTCGCCAGCGCTTTTGGTGGCCGACTCAGGAGCGTGACACGCGCCGTTTCGTGGCTGCTTGTTCGGACTGCGCGCAGACTAAGTCGGGTAACTCTCCTCCTGCCGGTCGTCTCAGACCGCTCCCCATTCCTTCTCGACCATGGTCTCACATTGCCTTAGACTTCATTACCGGTCTGCCTTTGTCTGCGGGGAAGACTGTGATTCTGACGGTTGTCGATAGGTTCTCTAAGGCGGCACATTTCATTCCCCTCGCTAAACTTCCTTCCGCTAAGGAGACGGCACAAATCATTATTGAGAATGTATTCAGAATTCATGGCCTCCCGTTAGACGCCGTTTCAGACAGAGGCCCGCAATTCACGTCACAGTTTTGGAGGGAGTTCTGTCGTTTGATTGGTGCGTCCGTCAGTCTCTCTTCCGGGTTTCATCCCCAGTCTAACGGTCAAGCAGAGAGGGCCAATCAGACGATTGGTCGCATACTACGCAGCCTTTCTTTCAGAAACCCTGCGTCTTGGGCAGAACAGCTCCCCTGGGCAGAATACGCTCACAATTCGCTTCCTTCGTCTGCTACCGGGTTATCTCCGTTTCAGAGTAGTCTGGGTTACCAGCCTCCTCTGTTCTCATCCCAGCTTGCCGAGTCCAGCGTTCCTCCGCTCAAGCGTTTGTCCAACGTTGTGAGCGCACCTGGAGGAGGGTGAGGTCTGCACTTTGCCGTTACAGGGCACAGACGGTGAGAGCCGCCAATAAACGCAGGATTAAGAGTCCAAGGTATTGTTGCGGCCAGAGAGTGTGGCTTTCCACTCGCAACCTTCCTCTTACGACAGCTTCTCGTAAGTTGACTCCGCGGTTCATTGGTCCGTTCCGTGTCTCCCAGGTCGTCAATCCCAGCCGCTGTGCGACTGCTTCTTCCGCGACATCTTCGTCGCGTCCATCCTGTCTTCCATGTCTCCTGTGTTAAGCCCTTTCTTCGCACCCCCGTTCGTCTTCCCTCCCCCCTCCCGTCCTTGTCGAGAGCGCACCTATTTACAAGGTACATAAGATTATGGACATGCGTTCGGGACGGGGTCACCAATACCTAGTGGATTGGGAGGGTTACGGTCCTGAGGAGAGGAGTTGGGTTCCGTCTCGGGACGTGCTGGACCGTTCGCTCATCGATGATTTCCTCCGTTGCCGCCAGATTCCTCCTCGAGTGCGCAGGAGGCGCCTCGTGAGTGGGGGGTACTGTCATGTTTGTCATTTATTGTCATGTCTTGTCCCTGTGCTCCCATGCTATTCGCTTCCCTCTGCTGGTCTTGTTTGGTTCTATCCCTCCTTCTCTCCCTCTCCCTCCCCCTCCCTCTCTCGCTCTCTCTTCTCTCTCTGTCGTTCGGCTCCTGCTCCCAGCTGTTCCTATTCCCCTAATCATCATTTAGTCTTCCCACACCTGTTCCCGATCCTTTCCCCTGATTAGAGTCCCTATTTATTCCTTTTGTGATCCGCTCCTGTCCCGTCGGTTCCTTGTATTGTATTCACCATGCCGTGATTGCGTTTTCGCCTGTCCTGTCGTGTGGTTTTTGCCGTGATTGTGTATCACCCTGTCCTGTCGTGTTTTGTGCCTTCATCAGATGCTGCGTGTGAGCAGGTGTCTCAGTCGACTACGGCTCATGCCTACCCGAAGCGACCTGCAGTCTGTGCCGCTTCTCCAGTTGTTTCCTCTACAAGTCTAGAGGAATTCTGTTCCGTTC
>NW_025758585.1:0-5085 GCF_021184085.1 Oncorhynchus gorbuscha | reverse complement strand
TGTCATGTTTGTCATTTATTATCATGTCTTGTCCCTGTGCTCCCCATTCTATTCGTTTCCCTCTGCTGGTCTTATTTGGTTCTTTCCCTCCTTCTATCCCTCTCTCTCCCCCTCCCTCTCTCACTCTCTCGCTCTCTCTTCTCTCTATCGTTCCGCTCCTGCTCCCAGCTGTTCCTATTCCCCTAATCATCATTTAGTCTTCCCACACCTGTTCCCGATCCTTTCCCCTGATTAGAGTCCCTATTTATTCCTTTGTGTTCCGTTCCTGTCCCGTCGGTTCCTTGTTTAGTATTCACCATGCTGTGATTGCGTTTCGCCCTGTCCTGTCGTGTTTTTGCTGTGATTGTGTATCGCCCCTGTCCTGTCGTGTTTTTTGCCTTCATCAGATGCTGCGTGTGAGCAGGTGTCTCTGTCAACTACGGCCTGCGCCTACCCGAAGCGACCTGCAGTCTGTGGCCGCTTCTCCAGTTATTCCCCTCTACAGACTAGAGGATTTTTGTTATTCCCTGTTTGGACTTAAATAAACTCTGTTTCTGTTAAGTCGCTTTTGGGTCCTCTTTCACCTGCATGACAGAAGGAACCGACCAAGGAATGGACCCAGCGACTTCAGACGCTCGTTACACTGCCGTCGAGATCCAAGGAGCCATGCTCGGCAGACACGAGCAGGAATTGTCTGCTGCTCGCCATGCCGTGGAGAACCTGGCCGCTCAGGTTTCCGACCTCTCTGGACAGTTCCAGAGTCTACGTCTCGTGCCACCTGTTACTTCCTGGCCTGCCGAGCCTCCAGAACCTAGGGTTAATAACCCACCTTGCTGCCTCTAGTGAGTGGAACGAGCCGGCGCTGCTCGCTCGTTTTCTGGAGGGACTCCACGCAGTGGTTAAGGATGAGATTCTCTCCCGGGAGGTTCCTTCAGATGTGGACTCTTTGATTGCTCTCGCCATCCGCATAGAACGACGGGTAGATCTTCGTCACCGGGCTCGTGGAAGAGAGCTCGCATCAACGGTGTTTCCCTGCTCCGCATCGCAACCATCTCCCTCCTCTGGCTTTGAGACTGAGCCCATGCAGCTGGGAGGGATTCGCATCTCGAATAAGGAGAGGGAACGGAGGATCACCAACCGCCTGTGCCTCTATTGCGGAGTTGCTGGACATTTTGTTAATTCATGTCCAGTAAAAGCCAGAGCTCATCTGTAAGCGGAGGGCTACAGGTGAGCGCAACTACTCAAGTCTCTCCATCAAAGTCCTGTACTACTTTGTCGGTCCACCTACGCTGGACCGGTTCGGGTGCTACATGTAGTGCCTTGATAGACTCTGGGGCTGAGGGTTGTTTCATGGACGAAGCATGGGTTCGGAAACATGACATTCCTTTCAGAGAGTTAGAGAAGCCTACGCCCATGTTCGCCTTAGATGGTAGTCATCTTCCCAGTATCAGATTTGAGACACTACCTTTAACCCTCACAGTATCTGGTAACCACAGTGAGACTATTTCTTTTTTGATTTTCCGTTCACCGTTTACACCTGTTGTTTTGGGTCATCCCTGGCTAGTATGTCATAATCCTTCTATTAATTGGTCTAGTAATTCTATCCTATCCTGGAACGTTTCTTGTCATGTGAAGTGTTTAATGTCTGCCATCCCTCCCGTTTCTTCTGTCCCTACTTCTCAGGAGGAACCTGGCGATTTGACAGGAGTGCCGGAGGAATATCATGATCTGCGCACGGTCTTCAGTCGGTCCCGAGCCAACTCCCTTCCTCCTCACCGGTCGTATGATTGTAGTATTGATCTCCTTCCGGGGACCACTCCTCCTCGAGGTAGACTATACTCTCTGTCGGCTCCCGAACGTAAGGCTCTCGAGGATTATTTGTCTGTGTCTCTTGACGCCGGTACCATAGTGCCTTCTTCTTCTCCGGCCGGGGCGGGGTTCTTTTGTTAAGAAGAAGGACGGTACTCTGCGCCCTGCGTGGATTATCGAGGGCTGAATGACATAACGGTTAAGAATCGTTATCCGCTTCCCCTTATGTCATCAGCCTTCGAGATTCTGCAGGGAGCCAGGTGCTTTACTAAGTTGGACCTTCGTAACGCTTACCATCTCGTGCGCATCAGAGAGGGGGACGAGTGGAAAACGGCGTTTAACACTCCGTTAGGGCATTTTGAGTACCGGGTTCTGCCGTTCGGTCTCGCCAATGCGCCAGCTGTTTTTCAGGCATTAGTTAATGATGTTCTGAGAGACATGCTGAACATTTTTGTTTTTGTCTATCTTGACGATATCCTGATTTTTTCTCCGTCACTCGAGATTCATGTTCAGCACGTTCGACGTGTTCTACAGCGCCTTTTAGAGAATTGTCTCTACGTAAAGGCTGAGAAGTGCTCTTTCATGTCTCCTCCGTTACTTTTCTCGGTTCCGTTATTTCCGCTGAAGGCATTCAGATGGATTCCGCTAAGGTCCAAGCTGTCAGTGATTGGCCCGCTCCAAGGTCACGTGTCGAGTTGCAGCGCTTTTTAGGTTTCGCTAATTTCTATCGGCGTTTCATTCGTAATTTCGGTCAAGTTGCTGCCCCTCTCACAGCTCTTACTTCTGTCAAGACGTGTTTTAAGTGGTCCGGTTCCGCCCAGGGAGCTTTTGATCTTCTAAAAGAACGTTTTACGTCCGCTCCTATCCTCGTTACTCCTGACGTCACTAGACAATTCATTGTCGAGGTTGACGCTTCAGAGGTAGGCGTGGGAGCCATTCTATCCCAGCGCTTCCAGTCTGACGATAAGGTTCATCCTTGCGCTTATTTTTCTCATCGCCTGTCGCCATCTGAGCGCAACTATGATGTGGGTAACCGTGAACTGCTCGCCATCCGCTTAGCCCTAGGCGAATGGCGACAGTGGTTGGAGGGGCGACCGTTCCTTTTGTCGTTTGGACAGACCATAAGAACCTTGAGTACATCCGTTCTGCCAAACGACTTAATGCCCGTCAAGCTCGTTGGGCGTTGTTTTTCGCTCGTTTCGAGTTTGTGATTTCTTACCGTCCGGGTAGCAAGAACACCAAGCCTGATGCCTTATCCCGTCTGTTTAGTTCTTCTGTGGCTTCTACTGATCCCGAGGGGATTCTTCCTTATGGGCGTGTTGTCGGGTTAACAGTCTGGGGAATTGAAAGACAGGTTAAGCAAGCACTCACGCACACTGCGTCGCCGCGCGCTTGTCCTAGTAACCTCCTTTTCGTTCCTGTTTCCACTCGTCTGGCTGTTCTTCAGTGGGCTCACTCTGCCAAGTTAGCTGGTCATCCCGGTGTTCGAGGCACTCTTGCGTCTATTCGCCAGCGCTTTTGGTGGCCGACTCAGGAGCGTGACACGCGCCGTTTCGTGGCTGCTTGTTCGGACTGCGCGCAGACTAAGTCGGGTAACTCTCCTCCTGCCGGTCGTCTCAGACCGCTCCCCATTCCTTCTCGACCATGGTCTCACATTGCCTTAGACTTCATTACCGGTCTGCCTTTGTCTGCGGGGAAGACTGTGATTCTGACGGTTGTCGATAGGTTCTCTAAGGCGGCACATTTCATTCCCCTCGCTAAACTTCCTTCCGCTAAGGAGACGGCACAAATCATTATTGAGAATGTATTCAGAATTCATGGCCTCCCGTTAGACGCCGTTTCAGACAGAGGCCCGCAATTCACGCCACAGTTTTGGAGGGAGTTCTGTCGCTTGATTGGTGCGTCCGTCAGTCTCTCTTCCGGGTTTCATCCCCAGTCTAACGGTCAAGCAGAGAGGGCCAATCAGACGATTGGTCGCATACTACGCAGCCTTTCTTTCAGAAACCCTGCGTCTTGGGCAGAACAGCTCCCCTGGGCAGAATACGCTCACAATTCGCTTCCTTCGTCTGCTACCGGGTTATCTCCGTTTCAGAGTAGTCTGGGTTACCAGCCTCCTCTGTTCTCATCCCAGCTTGCCGAGTCCAGCGTTCCCTCCGCTCAAGCGTTTGTCCAACGTTGTGAGCGCACCTGGAGGAGGGTGAGGTCTGCACTTTGCCGTTACAGGGCACAGACGGTGAGAGCCGCCAATAAACGCAGGATTAAGAGTCCAAGGTATTGTTGCGGCCAGAGAGTGTGGCTTTCCACTCGCAACCTTCCTCTTACGACAGCTTCTCGTAAGTTGACTCCGCGGTTCATTGGTCCGTTCCGTGTCTCCCAGGTCGTCAATCCTAGCCGCTGTGCGACTGCTTCTTCCGCGACATCTTCGTCGCGTCCATCCTGTCTTCCATGTCTCCTGTGTTAAGCCCTTTCTTCGCACCCCCGTTCGTCTTCCCTCCCCTCCCGTCCTTGTCGAGAGCGCACCTATTTACAAGGTACATAAGATCATGGACATGCGTTCTCGGGGACGGGGTCACCAATACTTAGTGGATTGGGAGGGTTACGGTCCTGAGGAGAGGAGTTGGGTTCCGTCTCGGACGTGCTGGACCGTTCACTCATCGATGATTTCCTCCGTTGCCGCCAGGATTCCTCCTCGAGTGCGCCAGGAGGCGCTCGGTGAGTGGGGGGTACTGTCATGTTTGTCATTTATTATCATGTCTTGTCCCTGTGCTCCCCATTCTATTCGTTTCCCTCTGCTGGTCTTATTTGGTTCTTTCCTCCTTCTATCCCTCTCTCTCCCCTCCCTCTCTCACTCTCTCGCTCTCTCTTCTCTCTATCGCTCCGTTCCTGCTCCCAGCTGTTCCTATTCCCCTAATCATCATTTAGTCTTCCCACACCTGTTCCCGATCCTTTCCCCTGATTAGAGTCCCTATTTATTCCTTTGTGTTCCGTTCCTGTCCCGTCGGTTCCTTGTTTAGTATTCACCATGCTGTGATTGCGTTTCGCCCTGTCCTGTCGTGTTTTTGCTGTGATTGTGTATCGCCCTGTCCTGTCGTGTTTTTTGCCTTCATCAGATGCTGCGTGTGAGCAGGTGTCTCTGTCAACTACGGCCTGCGCCTACCCGAAGCGACCTGCAGTCTGTGGCCGCTTCTCCAGTTATTCCCTCTACAGACTAGAGGATTTCTGTTATTCCCTGTTTGGACTTAAATAAACTCTGTTTCTGTTAAGTCGCTTTTGGGTCCTCTTTCACCTGCATGACAG
>NW_025758584.1:0-5087 GCF_021184085.1 Oncorhynchus gorbuscha | reverse complement strand
ATCTGGACAGACTTCCTGTTACAACCCCGGTATCTGGACAGACTTCCTGTTACAACCCCGGTATCTGGACAGACTTCCTGTTACAACCCCGGTATCTGGACAGACTTCCTGTTACAACCACAGTATCTGGACAGACTTCCTGTTACAACCCCGGTATCTGGACAGACTTCCTGTTACAACCCCAGTATCTGGACAGACTTCCTGTTACAACCCCAGTATCTGGACAGACTTCCTGTTACAACCCCGGTATCTGGACAGACTTCCTGTTACAACCCCAGTATCTGGACAGACTTCCTGTTACAACCACAGTATCTGGACAGACTTCCTGTTACAACCCCGGTATCTGGACAGACTTCCTGTTACAACCCCGGTATCTGGACAGACTTCCTGTTACAACCCCAGTATCTGGACAGACTTCCTGTTACAACCCCAGTATCTGGACAGACTTCCTGTTACAACCCCGGTATCTGGACAGACTTCCTGTTACAACCCCAGTATCTGGACAGACTTCCTGTTACAACCCCAGTATCTGGACAGACTTCCTGTTACAACCCCGGTATCTGGACAGACTTCCTGTTACAACCACAGTATCTGGGCAGACTTCCTGTTACAACCCCTGTATCTGGACAGACTTCCTGTTACAACCACAGTATCTGGACAGACTTCCTGTTACAACCCCAGTATCTGGACAGACTTCCTGTTACAACCCCGGTATCTGGACAGACTTCCTGTTACAACCCCGGTATCTGGACAGACTTCCTGTTACAACCACAGTATCTGGACAGACTTCCTGTTACAACCCCAGTATCTGGACAGACTTCCTGTTACAACCCCAGTATCTGGACAGACTTCCTGTTACAACCACGGTATCTGGACAGACTTCCTGTTACAACCACAGTATCTGGGCAGACTTCCTGTTACAACCACAGTATCTGGGCAGTCTTCCTGTTACAACCCCTGTATCTGGACAGACTTCCTGTTACAACCATAGTATCTGGACAGACTTCCTGTTACAACCCCGGTATCTGGACAGACTTCCTGTTACAACCACAGTATCTGGGCAGACTTCCTGTTACAACCCCTGTATCTGGACAGACTTCCTGTTACAACCACAGTATCTGGACAGACTTCCTGTTACAACCCCTGTATCTGGACATACTTCCTGTTACAACCCCGGTATCTGGACAGACTTCCTGTTACAACCCCGGTATCTGGACAGACTTCCTGTTACAACCCCGGTATCTGGACAGACTTCCTGTTACAACCCTGGTATCTGGACAGACTTCCTGTTACAACCACAGTATCTGGACAGACTTCCTGTTACAACCCCTGTATCTGGACTGACTTCCTGTTACAACCCCTGTATCTGGACAGACTTCCTGTTACAACCACTGGTATCTGGACAGACTTCCTGTTACAACCCCGGTATCTGGACAGACTTCCTGTTACAACCCCATGTATCTGGACAGACTTCCTGTTACAACCCCATGTATCTGGACTGACTTCCTGTTACAACCCTGTATCTGGACAGACTTCCTGTTACAACCACAGTATCTGGGCAGACTTCCTGTTACAACCCCTGTATCTGGACAGACTTCCTGTTACAACCACAGTATCTGGACAGACTTCCTGTTACAACCCCGGTATCTGGACAGACTTCCTGTTACAACCCCGGTATCTGGACAGACTTCCTGTTACAACCCCGGTATCTGGACAGACTTCCTGTTACAACCCTGGTATCTGGACAGACTTCCTGTTACAACCACGGTATCTGGACAGACTTCCTGTTACAACCCGGTATCTGGACAGACTTCCTGTTACAACCCCAGTATCTGGACAGACTTCCTGTTACAACCACGGTATCTGGACAGACTTCCTGTTACAACCCCAGTATCTGGACAGACTTCCTGTTACAACCCCAGTATCTGGGCAGACTTCCTGTTACAACCCCTGTATCTGGACAGACTTCCTGTTACAACCACAGTATCTGGGCAGACTTCCTGTTACAACCCCTGTATCTGGACATACTTCCTGTTACAACCACAGTATCTGGACAGACTTCCTGTTACAACCCCAGTATCTGGACAGACTTCCTGTTACAACCCCGGTATCTGGACAGACTTCCTGTTACAACCCCGGTATCTGGACAGACTTCCTGTTACAACCAAGTATCTGGACAGACTTCCTGTTACAACCCCAGTATCTGGACAGACTTCCTGTTACAACCCCGGTATCTGGACAGACTTCCTGTTACAACCCCGGTATCTGGATAGACTTCCTGTTACAACCCCGGTATCTGGACAGACTTCCTGTTACAACCCCGGTATCTGGACAGACTTCCTGTTACAACCCTGGTATCTGGACAGACTTCCTGTTACAACCACGGTATCTGGACAGACTTCCTGTTACAACCCCGGTATCTGGACAGACTTCCTGTTACAACCCCAGTATCTGGACAGACTTCCTGTTACAACCCCGGTATCTGGACAGACTTCCTGTTACAACCCCAGTATCTGGACAGACTTCCTGTTACAACCCCAGTATCTGGGCAGACTTCCTGTTACAATCCCTGTATCTGGACAGACTTCCTGTTACAACCACAGTATCTGGGCAGACTTCCTGTTACAACCCCTGTATCTGGACATACTTCCTGTTACAACCACAGTATCTGGACAGACTTCCTGTTACAACCCCAGTATCTGGACAGACTTCCTGTTACAACCCCGGTATCTGGACAGACTTCCTGTTACAACCCCAGTATCTGGACAGACTTCCTGTTACAACCACAGTATCTGGACAGACTTCCTGTTACAACCACAGTATCTGGACAGACTTCCTGTTACAACCCCAGTATCTGGACAGACTTCCTGTTACAACCCCGGTATCTGGACAGACTTCCTGTTACAACCCCAGTATCTGGACAGACTTCCTGTTACAACCCCAGTATCTGGGCAGACTTCCTGTTACAACCCCTGTATCTGGACAGACTTCCTGTTACAACCACAGTATCTGGGCAGACTTCCTGTTACAACCCCTGTATCTGGACAGACTTCCTGTTACAACCACAGTATCTGGACAGACTTCCTGTTACAACCCCAGTATCTGGACAGACTTCCTGTTACAACCCCGGTATCTGGACAGACTTCCTGTTACAACCCCGGTATCTGGACAGACTTCCTGTTACAACCCCAGTATCTGGACAGACTTCCTGTTACAACCCCAGTATCTGGGCAGACTTCCTGTTACAATCCCTGTATCTGGACAGACTTCCTGTTACAACCACAGTATCTGGGCAGACTTCCTGTTACAACCCCTGTATCTGGACATACTTCCTGTTACAACCACAGTATCTGGACAGACTTCCTGTTACAACCCCAGTATCTGGACAGACTTCCTGTTACAACCCCGGTATCTGGACAGACTTCCTGTTACAACCCCAGTATCTGGACAGACTTCCTGTTACAACCACAGTATCTGGACAGACTTCCTGTTACAACCACAGTATCTGGACAGACTTCCTGTTACAACCCCGGTATCTGGACAGACTTCCTGTTACAACCACAGTATCTGGACAGACTTCCTGTTACAACCCCAGTATCTGGACAGACTTCCTGTTACAACCCCAGTATCTGGACAGACTTCCTGTTACAACCCCAGTATCTGGACAGACTTCCTGTTACAACCCCAGTATCTGGACAGACTTCCTGTTACAACCCCTGTATCTGGACACACTTCCTGTTACAACCACAGTATCTGGGCAGACTTCCTGTTACAACCCCTGTATCTGGACATACTTCCTGTTACAACCACAGTATCTGGACAGACTTCCTGTTACAACCCCAGTATCTGGACAGACTTCCTGTTACAACCCCGGTATCTGGACAGACTTCCTGTTACAACCCCGGTATCTGGACAGACTTCCTGTTACAACCACAGTATCTGGACAGACTTCCTGTTACAACCCCAGTATCTGGACAGACTTCCTGTTACAACCCCGGTATCTGGACAGACTTCCTGTTACAACCCCAGTATCTGGACAGACTTCCTGTTACAACCCCAGTATCTGGGCAGACTTCCTGTTACAACCCCTGTATCTGGACAGACTTCCTGTTACAACCACAGTATCTGGGCAGACTTCCTGTTACAATCCCTGTATCTGGACATACTTCCTGTTACAACCACAGTATCTGGACAGACTTCCTGTTACTACCCCAGTATCTGGACAGACTTCCTGTTACAACCCCGGTATCTGGACAGACTTCCTGTTACAACCCCGGTATCTGGACAGACTTCCTGTTACAACCACAGTATCTGGGCAGACTTCCTGTTACAACCCCAGTATCTGGACAGACTTCCTGTTACAACCCCGGTATCTGGACAGACTTCCTGTTACAACCCCATGTATCTGGACAGACTTCCTGTTACAACCACGGTATCTGGACAGACTTCCTGTTACAACCACAGTATCTGGGCAGACTTCCTGTTACAACCACAGTATCTGGGCAGTCTTCCTGTTACAACCCCCTGTATCTGGACAGACTTCCTGTTACAACCATGGTATCTGGACTGACTTCCTGTTACAACCCCTGTATCTGGACTGACTTCCTGTTACAACCCCTGTATCTGGACAGACTTCCTGTTACAACCACAGTATCTGGGCAGACTTCCTGTTACAACCACAGTATCTGGGCAGACTTCCTGTTACAACCCCAGTATCTGGACAGACTTCCTGTTACAACCCCGGTATCTGGACAGACTTCCTGTTACAACCCCATGTATCTGGACAGACTTCCTGTTACAACCATGGTATCTGGACAGACTTCCTGTTACAACCACAGTATCTGGGCAGACTTCCTGTTACAACCACAGTATCTGGGCAGTCTTCCTGTTACAACCCCCTGTATCTGGACAGACTTCCTGTTACAACCATGGTATCTGGACTGACTTCCTGTTACAACCCCTGTATCTGGACTGACTTCCTGTTACAACCCCTGTATCTGGACAGACTTCCTGTTACAACCACAGTATCTGGGCAGACTTCCTGTTACAACCCCTGTATCTGGACAGACTTCCTGTTACAACCACAG
>NW_025758583.1:0-5087 GCF_021184085.1 Oncorhynchus gorbuscha | reverse complement strand
ACAGGCCATATAACCACTGTCTCAGCTAGAAACACAGCTTCAGTCACAGGCCTTATAACCACTGTCTCAGCTAGAAACACAGTCAGCTTCAGTCACAGGCCGTATAACCACTGTCTCAGCTAGAAACACAGTCAGCTTCAGTCACAGGCCATATAACCACTGTCTCAGCTAGAAACACAGTCAGCTTCAGTCACAGGCCTGTATAACCACTGTCTCAGCTAGAAACACAGTCAGCTTCAGTCACAGGCCGTATAACCACTGTCTCAGCTAGAAACACAGTCAGCTTCAGTCACAGGCCGTATAACCACTGTCTCAGCTAGAAACACAGTCAGCTTCAGTCACAGGCCGTATAACCACTGTCTCAGCTAGAAACACAGTCAGCTTCAGTCACAGGCCATATAACCACTGTCTCAGCTAGAAACACAGCTTCAGTCACAGGCTCGTATAACCACTGTCTCAGCTAGAAACACAGCTTCAGTCACAGGCTGTATAACCACTGTCTCAGCTAGAAACAGTCAGCTTCAGTCACAGGCCGTATAACCACTGTCTCAGCTAGAAACACAGTCAGCTTCAGTCACAGGCCATATAACCACTGTCTCAGCTAGAAACACAGTCAGCTTCAGTCACAGGCTGTATAACCACTGTCTCAGCTAGAAACAGTCAGCTTCAGTCACAGGCTGTATAACCACTGTCTCAGCTAGAAACACAGTCAGCTTCAGTCACAGGCCGTATAACCACTGTCTCAGCTAGAAAACAGTCAGCTTCAGTCACAGGCTGTATAACCACTGTCTCAGCTAGAACACACAGCTTCAGTCACAGGCCGTATAACCACTGTCTCAGCTAGAAACACAGTCAGCTTCAGTCACAGGCCATATAACCACTGTCTCAGCTAGAAACAGCAGCTTCAGTCACAGGCCATATAACCACTGTCTCAGCTAGAAACACAGTAGCTTCAGTCACAGGCCTTATAACCACTGTCTCAGCTAGAAACACAGTCAGCTTCAGTCACAGGCCATATAACCACTGTCTCAGCTAGAAACACAGCTTCAGTCACAGGCTGTATAACCACTGTCTCAGCTAGAAACACAGCTTCAGTCACAGGCCGTATAACCACTGTCTCAGCTAGAAACACAGCTTCAGTCACAGGCTGTATAACCACTGTCTCAGCTAGAAACAGTCAGCTTCAGTCACAGGCCATATAACCACTGTCTCAGCTAGAAACACAGTCAGCTTCAGTCACAGGCCATATAACCACTGTCTCAGCTAGAAACAGTCAGCTTCAGTCACAGGCTATATAACCACTGTCTCAGCTAGAAACACAGTCAGCTTCAGGCACAGGCCGTATAACCACTGTCTCAGCTAGAAACACAGTCAGCTTCAGTCACAGGCCGTATAACCACTGTCTCAGCTAGAAACACAGTCAGCTTCAGTCACAGGCCGTATAACCACTATCTCAGCTAGAAACACAGTCAGCTTCAGTCACAGGCCGTATAACCACTGTCTCAGCTAGAAACACAGTCAGCTTCAGTCACAGGCCGTATAACCACTGTCTCAGCTAGAAACAATAGTCAGCTTCAGTCACAGGCCTTATAACCACTGTCTCAGCTAGAAACACAGTCAGCTTCAGTCACAGGCCATATAACCACTGTCTCAGCTAGAAACACAGTCAGCTTCAGTCACAGGCCGTATAACCACTGTCTAAGCTAGAAACAGTCAGCTCAGTCACAGGCTGTATAACCACTGTCTCAGCTAGAAACACAGTCAGGTCACGGGCGTACCTAACCACTTCAGTCACAGGCCGTATAACCACTGTCTCAGCTAGGAAACACAGTCAGCTTCAGTCACAGGCCTTATAACCACTGTCTCAGCTAGAAACACAGTCAGCTTCAGTCACAGGCCGTATAACCACTGTCTCAGCTAGAAACACAGTCAGCTTCAGTCACAGGCCGTATTCAGTCACTAGAAACACTGCTTCAGTCTAGGCCGTATAACACTGTCTCAGCTAGAAGCCTTCAGTCACAGGCCATATAACCACTGTCTCAGCTAGAAACAGTCAGCTTCAGTCACAGGCCATATAACCACTGTCTCAGCTAGAAACACAGCTTCAGTCACAGGCCTTATAACCACTGTCTCAGCTAGAAACACAGTCAGCTTCAGTCACAGGCCATATAACCACTGTCTCAGCTAGAAACACAGTCAGCTTCAGTCACAGGCCATATAACCACTGTCTCAGCTAGAAACACAGTCAGCTTCAGTCACAGGCCTTATAACCACTGTCTCAGCTAGAAACACAGTCAGCTTCAGTCACAGGCCTTATAACCACTGTCTCAGCTAGAAACACAGTCAGCTTCAGTCACAGGCCGTATAACCACTGTCTCAGCTAGAAACACAGTCAGCTTCAGTCACAGGCTGTATAACCACTGTCTCAGCTAGAAACACAGTCAGCTTCAGTCACAGGCCGTATAACCACTGTCTCAGCTAGAAACACAGTCAGCTTCAGTCACAGGCCGTATAACCACTGTCTCAGCTAGAAACACAGTCAGCTTCAGTCACAGGCCGTATAACCACTGTCTCAGCTAAGAAACACAGTCAGCTTCAGTCACAGGCCGTATAACCACTGTCTCAGCTAGAAACACAGTCAGCTTCAGTCACAGGCTGTATAACCACTGTCTCAGCTAGAAACACAGTCAGCTTCAGTCACAGCTTCAGTCTCAGGCCTTATAACCACTGTCTCAGCTAGAAACACAGTCTTCAGTCACAGGCTGTATAACCACTGTCTCAGCTAGAAACACAGCTTCAGTCACAGGCTGTATAACCACTGTCTCAGCTAGAAACAGTCAGCTTCAGTCACAGGCTGTATAACCACTGTCTCAGCTAGAAACAGTCAGCTTCAGTCACAGGCTGTATAACCACTGTCTCAGCTAGAAACAGTCAGCTTCAGTCACAGGCTGTATAACCACTGTCTCAGCTAGAAACACAGCTTCAGTCACAGGCTGTATAACCACCGTCTCAGCTAGAAACAGTCAGCTTCAGTCACAGGCCATAACCACTGTCTCAGCTAGAAACACAGCTTCAGTCACAGGCCATATAACCACTGTCTCAGCTAGAAACACAGCTTTAGTCACAGGCTGTATAACCACTGTCTCAGCTAGAACACAGCTTCAGTCACAGGCCATATAACCACTGTCTCAGCTAGAAACACAGCTTTCAGTCACAGGCTGTATAACCCTGTCTCCAGCTAGAAACACAGCTTCAGTCACACAGGCTGTATAACCACTGTCTCAGCTAGAAACACAGCTTCAGTCACAGGCCATATAACCACTGTCTCAGCTAGAAACACAGCTTCAGTCACAGAGCCATATAACCACTGTCTCAGCTAGAAACAGTCTGGCTTCAGTCTGAGCTGTATAACCACTGTCTCAGCTGAAAAACACAGCTTCAGTCTACAGGCCATATAACCACTGTCTCAGCTAGAAGCACAGCTTCAGTCACAGGCCATATAACCACTGTCTCAGCTAGAAACACAGCTTCAGTCTGGGCTGTATAACCCACTTTCTCCTCTAGCTAGAAAACACAGCTTCAGTCTGAGCCATATAACCACTGTCTCAGCTAGAAACACAGTCAGCTTCAGTCACAGGCCATATAACCACTGTCTCAGCTAGAAACACAGCTTCAGTCACAGGCCATATAACCACTGTTCTCAGCTAGAAACACAGCTTCAGTCACAGGCCTTATAACCACTGTCTCGGCTAGAACACAGTCAGCTTCAGTCACGGGCCATATAACCACTGTCTCAGCTAGAAACACAGCTGATCACAGAGCCATATAACCACGTCTCAGCTAGAAACACAGCTTCAGTCACAGGCCTTATAACCACTGTCTCGCTAGAAACACAGCTTCAGTCACAGGCAATATAACCACTGTCTCAGCTAGAAACACAGTCAGCTTCAGTCACAGGCCATATATCCACTGTCTCAGCTAGAAACACAGCTTCAGTCACAGGCTATATAACCACTGTCTAAGCTAGAAACACAGTCAGCTTCAGTCACAGGCCATATAACCACTGTCTCAGCTAGAAACACAGTCAGCTTCAGTCACAGGCCTTATAACCACTGTCTCAGCTAGAAACACAGTCAGCACAGGCATATAACCACTGTCTAAGCTAGAAGCTTACAGTCAGCTTCAGTCACAGGCCATATAACCACTGTCTCAGCTAGAAACACAGTCAGCTTCAGTCACAGGCCGTATAACCACTGTCTCAGCTAGAAACAGTCAGCTTCAGTCACAGGCTGTATAACCACTGTCTCAGCTAGAAACACAGTCAGCTTCAGTCACAGGCTGTATAACCACTGTCTCAGCTAGAAACACAGTCAGCTATAACCACTGTCTCAGCTAGAAACACAGCCGTCACAGGCCATATACCACACCGTCAGCTAGAAACACAGTCAGCTTCAGTCACAGGCCTTATAACCACTGTCTCAGCTAGAAACACAGTCAGCTTCAGTCACAGGCCCTATAAGCCACAGGAAACACAGCTCAGTCACAGGCCATATACTGTCTCAGCTAGAAACACAGTCTTCAGTCACAGGCCATATAACCACTGTCTCAGCTAGAAAACACAGCTTCAGTCACAGGCCACCATAACCATGTCTCAGCTAGAAACACAACTTCAGTATTTAACCACTGTCTCAGCTAGAAACACAGCTTCAGTCACAGGCCTTATAACCACTGTCTCAGCTAGAAACACAGTCAGCTTCAGTCATTAGCCTTATAACCACTGTCTCAGCTAGAAACACAGTCAGCTTCAGTCACAGGCCGTATAACCACTGTCTCAGCTAGAAACAGTCAGCTTCAGTCACAGGCTGTATAACCACTGTTCGCCAGAAACACAGTCAGCTTCAGTCACAGGCCGTATAACCACTGTCTCAGCAGAAATACAGTCAGCTTCAGTCACAGGCCGTATAACCACTGTCTCAGCTAGAAACACAGCCAGCTTCAGTCACAGGCCTTATAACCACTGTCTCAGCTAGAAACACAGTCAGCTTCAGTCACAGGCCGTATAACCACTGTCTCAGCTAGAAACACAG
>NW_025758582.1:0-5088 GCF_021184085.1 Oncorhynchus gorbuscha | reverse complement strand
AAAGAGAGAGGAGTGGAAAGAAGGAGGCAGAGAGGAAAGAGTCAAAGGTAGACGTGGGGAGGTTAAAGTCGCCTCAGAACTGTGAGAGGTGAGCCGTCCTCAGGAAAGGAGCTTATCAAGGCATCAAGCTCATTGATGAACTCTCCGAGGGAACCTGGAGGGCGATAAATGATAAGGATGTTAAGCTTGAAAGGGCTAGTAACTGTGACAGCATGGAATTCAAAGGAGGCGATAGACAGATGGATAAGGGGAGAAAGAGAGAATGACCACTTGGGAGAGATGAGGATCCCGGTGCCACCACCCCGCTGACCAGACGCTCTCGGGGTGTGCGAGAACACGTGGGCGGACGAAGAGAGAGCAGTAGGAGTAGCAGTGTTGTCTGTGGTGATCCATGTTTCCGTCAGTGCCAAGAAGTCGAGGGACTGGAGGGAGGCATAGGCTGAGATGAACTCTGCCTTGTTGACCGCAGATTGGCAGTTCCAGAGGCTACCGGAGACCTGGAACTCCACGTGGGTCGTGCGCGCTGGGACCACCAGAGTAGGGTGGCCGCGGCCACGCGTGTGAGGAGCGTTTGTATGGTCTGTGCAGAGAGGAGAGAACAGGGATAAACAGACACATAGTTGACAGGCTACAGAAGAGGCTACGCTAATGCAAAGGAGATTGGAATGACAAGTGGACTACACGTCTCGAATGTTCAGAAAGTTAAGCTACGTAGCAAGAATCTTATTGACTAAAATGATTCAAATGATACAGTACTGCTGAAGTAGGCCAGCTGGCAGTGGGTGCGTTGTTGACACTACACTAATCAAGTCGTTCCGTTGAGTGTAATAGTTTCTGCAGTGTTGCTATTCGGGGGCTAGCAGGCTAGCTAGCAGTGTTGTTTACGTTACGTTGCGTTAAAAGAACGACAATAGATGGCTAGCGAACCTAGAAAATCGCTCTAGACTACACAATTATCTTTGATACAAAGACGGCTATGTAGCTAGCTAAGTAGCTAGCTACGATCAAACAAATCAAACCGTTGTACTGTAATGAAATGAAGTGAAAATGTGATACAACCTGTGAATGCGACCGGGTAGTTGAGTTCTATACAGAAGACGTTGGCTAGCGTTGGCTAGCTGTTGGCTAGCTAGCAGAGTCACCTACGTTAAGGACGACAAATAGCTGGCTAGCTAACCTCGGTAAATTAAGATAATCACTCTAAGACTACACACTCTAAACCTAAACAACACAATTATCTTGGATACGATGATACGATGATACGAAGACAGCAAAGACAGCTATGTAGCTAGCTAACACTAAACTAATCAAGTCGTTCAGTTGAGTGTAATAGTTTTCCCAGTGCAGCTAATCAGTGGACGTTAGCTAGCTGGCTAGTGAAGACTACGTTAGGACGGCGAAATACGATAATTACGCAATTATCTTTGATACAAAGACGGCTATGTAGCTAGCTGAGAAGAAATTGCTAAGATAAGACAAATCAAACCGTTGTGATATAATGAAATATAATGAAATATAATGAAAAAGTTATACTACCCGTTGGAGCGACGTGCAGATGCGACCACTCGCTCCAACCGGAACCAGGCTGGTTACCAGAGTAGCCCTCTACATGATCGTCACCAGACTCTTCATCAACCATCTCTTCATCAACCATCTCCCTGACCACCTTCCTCAGATCAAGCTATGAACCTGTCCCTTTCACCTTTGGAGGATGAATGCACGCAAAGACTTGGCCTCTATTAGTTGAACTAACTATAGTTAGGCTACTCAGGATTATGTATTCCTTGTTTGTTTTTAGACTGAAGCAGTTTGAGATTGCACTCTAGAATTGTAATCAATAATTATTATATTGGACCAATTCATCCACTTACGGAAATGCATCGCTATCGGCAATTAAGATTGGAGATATAGTAAGTTTCACCATCCAATTATTTCAGATCTACAGGAGTGCAAGAACTTCCAGGATTCCAGCCACCCAAAGTAGGCTACGGCATGCTTTCTCGTACAAGGGCAATGGGCATCAGGCATACACTTACTGACAGAACCAGAACCACAGTCAGCTAGGCTGAGTAAGTGGGCTGGCCTAAATTGCGCCACATGAAAATAATTGTGGTCATAATTTCTTCTTGCACACAAGCGTTTTTGAACGTTCAAATCATTCCGGATACTAGGCGAAGTCAACAAAGTACCTCAGTCATTTGGCATCTGCAAGGTTGGTATGGTGGGTATGTTGTGATGCCTGACTTCTGAAAGAGAGGGAACATATTCAGAGTTGCTAATGCTATCTAATGGCTACTAAAAAGATTCAACGTTGTCAACTCAGTCATGAATGTTTTGGTAACCGTTTAAAAACTTCTTCAGGATCGGTGTCCCGTCAACGGGACAGTTGTAAAACAACAAAATGTTGGTACATGTAAGTGTCTTATATTGGATGAAAGCTTAAATGATTGTTAATCGAACTGCATTGTCCAATTTACAGTAACTATTACTGCGAAAAAATGCCATGCTATTGTTTGAGGAGAGCACAAAACAACAAAACACTTTTTTCACCACGACAGGTTTGATACATTCCCATCTAAAGGTGAAACTAGTACTTACATTCTGAAATCTTGCTCTGATGTGCCATCCTAACAGTCCCAGAGATAATATGTAGTTTTGTTTTGTTAGATAAAATCCCTTCGAGTGTGTATTTCCACTCGTTCAACTTGCAAAGAAAGATATCTGTCAAATCTAACGCTAAACGTTGTTTCAACCATTCAAATTACATTAGTATTTATTCATCAGACACCCTAGAATGTAACCAGACTTCACTATGTTGTTTGGCATGTAGGTTATCCTATAGGACAGCAATTTTAGTAAGGGAGCGACATCATCATAGCACGCCGATGACACGGGCAGTGTTCACTTGATCGACTGTAACTTTGTCAAATGAGTGCCAGTCGTGTTCAAACCAAGCTAGCGAGATAGCCAATGAGCTGGGCTTTGGAGTGTGGGGGGAAACCTCGTATCCGTCACACAATTGTCCAGCTAACCTTGTGCGCCAGGAGGCTACTTCTTTTTGGACAGTCATGCAAGAATATGTGCGAAGCACGTTACACATATCTGTGAGTTATCTATCCTCTCTAGGGTATGTGGGACGCTAGCGTCCCACCTGGCCAACATCCAGTGAGATTGCAGAGCACCAAATTCAAATACAGAAATACTCATTATAAAAATGTAGAAAATAGACAACTATTTTACATTGGTTTAAAGATGAACTTCTTGTGAATCCAACCATGGTGTCAGACTTCAAAAAATACTTTACGGTGATTATTTGAGAACATAGCCAGCAGACAAATCATTACAAACAGTAACCAGCCAAGTAGAAGAGTTACACAAGTCAGAAATAGAGATAAAATTAATCCCTTACTTACTTACTTAATCCCTTTGATGATCTTCATATGTTTGCACTCAGAAGACATTCATTTATTCAATAAATGTTCATTTTGTTCGATAAAGTCTCTCTTTATATCCGAAAACCTTAGTTTTGTTTGCGCCTTTTCTTCAGTAATCCACAGGCTCAAACGCAGACAAAAAAAATCCAAATTGTATCCGTAAAAGTTCATAGAAACATGTCAAGCGATATTTATATTAAATCCTCATGTTGTTTTTAGCCTAAATAATCGATAATATTTCAACTGGACAATAACGTTGTCAAAATAAAAGGTAAACAAGAAAGGCACTCTCTGGTCATGCGCATGAAAAAGCTCTGTGACATGGCAGGGTCCACTCATTCAGACTGCTCTTACTCCCTCATTTTTCAGAATACAAGCCTGAAACAATTTCCAAAGACTGTTGACATCTAGTGGAAGGCATAGGAACTGCAATTTGAGTCCTAAGTCAATGGATACTGTAATGGCATTGAATAGAAAACTACACATACCAAAGAATCCTTCTCCCTGAATGGATTTTTCTCAGATTTTCGCCTGCCAAATCAGTTCTGTTATACTCACAGACATTATTTTAACAGTTTTGGAAACTTTAGAGTGTTTTCTATCCAAACTACTAATTATATGCATATCCTATCTTCTGGGCCTGAGTAGAAAGCAGTTTAATTTGGGCATGCTTTTCATCCAAAATGCCAAATGCTGCCCCTACCCTAGAGAAGTTATGAAGTTATGAAAACTGAGTGTTTTGCAAATGTTGAACTTACAATATGGCTACTAATACTGGAAAAGCTAAATCAAAGTCCAAGTATACAGATTTTGGACGATATTCTTGCAGAAAAGTGTAATAGACAGCAACTAAAGGAGAGGACGCTAACGTTACCTGCTAACGTTACCTCAGGTAAGTGAAATACGAGTCTTTATATTTATATTATTTTATATTGTAAATCCGAAAGCCACAACATGTCAAAGTCAACATACAATACACATTGGGCACCCGACTGGCACAGTCGTCTAACACACTGCAGTACCTGGTTGGAATCCAGGCTGCATCACATCCGGCTGTGATTGGGAGTCCCATAGGGAGGCTCACAGTTATAGGCGTCATTGTAAATTAGAATTTGTACTTACTTGCCTAGGTAAATAAAGGTTCATTTAAAACATAAAATAAAATATTTTCTTCGACCAGATCTATTGTGCTATATTGTCCTACATTAATTTCACATTTCCACAAACTTCAAAGTGTTCCTTTCAAATGGTACAGCAAACGGCAGGCATGCTAGCTACGTCAAGAGCCAGAGCAGCATGGATACACAAGATGCAGCAAACTCAATCAAGAGAAAGAACTAGACAGACCAGGACGAGATCCTTGCAACCTCTACCTCAGATCCCAATAAAATGTCCACCAGAGAAAAAAGTGAGAGAGGACATTTCCATGTTTGAACTTCTCTCTTGCAATCCAGACCCTGACTAATAAACAAGACGCCACGTTCTCCAAAGTGCCCATCATAGAGCGGGCTACCGAACAAACATCAAAGAAGATTGATCATTTGTCAGAGACTGTCCGTCAGCTTCACACAGTTGTGAGCGAGAACAAGGAAAACGAGCTGAAGAAACTGCAATCCCAAAATAATGAGCTGTTTGAGAATGTAGCTGAACTTCA
>NW_025758581.1:0-5090 GCF_021184085.1 Oncorhynchus gorbuscha | reverse complement strand
CGCACCGGAACAACTCAGCGCCGTTGAATCAGATCCTTTTCAGTGCTTAGTAGGTTCAAATCAAATCAAACTTTATTTGCCACACACGCCGAATACAACAAGTGTAGACATTACCGTGAAATGCTGACTGACAAGCCCTTAACCAACAGTGTAGACTTTACCGTGAAATGCTGACTGACAAGCCCTTAACCAACAGTGTAGACTTTACCGTGAAATGCTGACTGACAAGCCCTTAACCAACAGTGTAGACTTTACAGTGAAATGCTGACTGACAAGCCCTTAACCAACAGCTGTAGACTTTACCATGAAATGCTGACTGACAAGCCCTTAACCAACAGCTGTAGACCTCACAGTGAAATGCTGACTGACAAGCCCTTAACCAACAGTGTAGACATTACCGTGAAATGCTGACTGACAAGCCCTGAACCAACAGTGTAGACTTTACCGTGAAATGCTGACTGACAAGCCCTTAACCAACAGTGTAGACTTTACCGTGAAATGCTGACTGACAAGCCCTGAACCAACAGTGTAGACTTTACCGTGAAATGCTGACTTACAAGCCCTTAACCAACAGTGTAGACTTTACCGTGAAATGCTGACTTACAAGCCCTTAACCAACAGTGTAGACTTTACCGTGAAATGCTGACTTACAAGCCCTTAACCAACAGTGTAGACTTTACCGTGAAATGCTGACTTACAAGCCCTTAACCAACAGTGTAGACTTTACCCTGAAATGCTGACTTACAAGCCCTGAACCAACAGTGTAGACTTTACCGTGAAATGCTGACTTACAAGCCCTTAACCAACAGTGTAGACTTTACCGTGAAATGCTGACTTACAAGCCCTTAACCAACAGTGTAGACTTTACCGTGAAATGCTGACTTACAAGCCCTTAACCAACAGTGTAGACTTTACCGTGAAATGCTGACTTACAAGCCCTTAACCAACAGTGTAGATCTTACCGTGAAATGCTGACTCTACAAGCCCTTAACCAACAGTGTAGACTCTGCTCGTGAAATGCTGACTTACAAGCCCTTAACCAACAGTGTAGACTTTACCGTGAAATGCTGACTGACAAGCCCTTAACCAACAGTGTAGACTTTACCGTGAAATGCTGACTGACAAGCCCTGAACCAACAGTGTAGACTTTACCGTGAAATGCTGACTTACAAGCCCTTAACCAACAGTTGTAGACTTTACCGTGGAATGCTGACTTACAAGCCCTTAACCAACAGTGTAGACTTTACCGTGAAATGCTGACTTACAAGCCCTTAACCAACAGTGTAGACTTTACCGTGAAATGCTGACTTACAAGCCCTTAACCAACAGTGAGACTTTTACCCCCTGAAATGCTGACTTACAAGCCTGAACCAACAGTGTAGACTTTACCGTGAAATGCTGACTTACAAGCCCTTAACCAACAGTGTAGACTTTACCGTGAAATGCTGACTTACAAGCCCTTAACCAACAGTGTAGACTTTACCGTGAAATGCTGACTTACAAGCCCTTAACCAACAGTGTAGACTTTACCGTGAAATGCTGACTTACAAGCCCTTAACCAACAGTGTAGACTTTACCCTGAAATGCTGACTTACAAGCCCTGAACCAACAGTGTAGACCTCACAGTGAAATTCTGACTTACAAGCCCTTAACCAACAGTGTAGACTTTACCGTGAAATGCTGACTTACAAGCCCTTTACCAACAGTGTAGACTTTACCGTGAAATGCTGACTGACAAGCCCTTAACCAACAGTGTAGACTTTACCGTGAAATGCTGACTGACAAGCCCTTAACCAACAGTGTAGACTTTACCGTGAAATGCTGACTGACAAGCCCTTAACCAACAGTGTAGACTTTACCGTGAAATGCTGACTGACAAGCCCTTAACCAACAGTGTAGACTTTACCGTGAAATGCTGACTGACAAGCCCTTAACCAACAGTGAATAGACTTTGCCGTGAAATGTGACTGACAAGCCCTTAACCAACAGTGTAGACTTTACCGTGAAATGCTGACTGACAAGCCCTTAACCAACAGTGTAGACTTTGCAGTGAAATGCTGACTGACAAGCCCTTAACCAACAGTGTAGACTTTACAGTGAAATGCTGACTTACAAGCCCTTAACCAACAGTGTAGACTTTACAGTGAAATGCTGACTGACAAGCCCTTAACCAACAGGTGTAGACTTTACAGTGAAATGCTGACTTACAAGCCCTTAACCAACAGTGTAGACTTTACAGTGAAATGCTGACTTACAAGCCCTTAACCAACAGGTGTAGACTTTACAGTGAAATGCTGACTGACAAGCCCTTAACCAACAGGTGTAGACTTTACAGTGAAATGCTGACTGACAAGCCCTTAACCAACAGGTGTAGACTTTACAGTGAAATGCTGACTGACAAGCCCTTAACCAACAGGTGTAGACTTTACAGTGAAATGCTGACTTACAAGCCCTTAACCAACAGTGTAGACTTTACAGTGAAATGCTGACTTACAAGCCCTTAACCAACAGTGTAGACTTTACAGTGAAATGCTGACTGACAAGCCCTTAACCAACAGTGTAGACTTTACCGTGAAATGCTGACTGACAAGCCCTTAACCAACAGTGTAGACTTTACCGTGAAATGCTGACTGACAAGCCCTTAACCAACAGGTGTAGACTTTACAGTGAAATGCTGACTTACAAGCCCTTAACCAACAGTGTAGACTTTACAGTGAAATGCTGACTTACAAGCCCTTAACCAACAGGTGTAGACTTTACAGTGAAATGCTGACTGACAAGCCCTTAACCAACAGGTGTAGACTTTACAGTGAAATGCTGACTGACAAGCCCTTAACCAACAGGTGTAGACTTTACAGTGAAATGCTGACTGACAAGCCCTTAACCAACAGTGTAGACTTTACCGTGAAATGCTGACTGACAAGCCCTTAACCAACAGTGTAGACTTTACAGTGAAATGCTGACTGACAAGCCCTTAACCAACAGTGTAGACTTTACAGTGAAATGCTGACTTACAAGCCCTTAACCAACAGTGTAGACTTTACAGTGAAATGCTGACTGACAAGCCCTTAACCAACAGGTGTAGACTTTACAGTGAAATGCTGACTTACAAGCCCTTAACCAACAGTGTAGACTTTACAGTGAAATGCTGACTTACAAGCCCTTAACCAACAGGTGTAGACTTTACAGTGAAATGCTGACTGACAAGCCCTTAACCAACAGGTGTAGACTTTACAGTGAAATGCTGACTGACAAGCCCTTAACCAACAGGTGTAGACTTTACAGTGAAATGCTGACTGACAAGCCCTTAACCAACAGGTGTAGACTTTACAGTGAAATGCTGACTTACAAGCCCTTAACCAACAGTGTAGACTTTACAGTGAAATGCTGACTTACAAGCCCTTAACCAACAGTGTAGACTTTACAGTGAAATGCTGACTGACAAGCCCTTAACCAACAGTGTAGACTTTACCGTGAAATGCTGACTGACAAGCCCTTAACCAACAGTGTAGACTTTACCGTGAAATGCTGACTGACAAGCCCTTAACCAACAGGTGTAGACTTTACAGTGAAATGCTGACTTACAAGCCCTTAACCAACAGTGTAGACTTTACAGTGAAATGCTGACTTACAAGCCCTTAACCAACAGGTGTAGACTTTACAGTGAAATGCTGACTGACAAGCCCTTAACCAACAGGTGTAGACTTTACAGTGAAATGCTGACTGACAAGCCCTTAACCAACAGGTGTAGACTTTACAGTGAAATGCTGACTGACAAGCCCTTAACCAACAGTGTAGACTTTACCGTGAAATGCTGACTGACAAGCCCTTAACCAACAGTGTAGACTTTACCGTGAAATGCTGACTGACAAGCCCTTAACCAACAGTGTAGACTTTACAGTGAAATGCTGACTGACAAGCCCTTAACCAACAGTGTAGACTTTACAGTGAAATGCTGACTTACAAGCCCTTAACCAACAGTGTAGACTTTACAGTGAAATGCTGACTGACAAGCCCTTAACCAACAGTGTAGACTTTACCGTGAAATGCTGACTGACAAGCCCTTAACCAACAGTGTAGACTTTACCGTGAAATGCTGACTGACAAGCCCTTAACCAACAGGTGTAGACTTTACAGTGAAATGCTGACTTACAAGCCCTTAACCAACAGTGTAGACTTTACAGTGAAATGCTGACTTACAAGCCCTTAACCAACAGGTGTAGACTTTACAGTGAAATGCTGACTGACAAGCCCTTAACCAACAGGTGTAGACTTTACAGTGAAATGCTGACTGACAAGCCCTTAACCAACAGGTGTAGACTTTACAGTGAAATGCTGACTGACAAGCCCTTAACCAACAGTGCAGTTCAGGAAGAAGAAAGTATTTACCAAGTAGGCTAAAATAAAAAGCAACACAATAAGAATAACAAGCAGATGGTGTTTGCGGGCAGAGGGTCACTAGTTGGAGCTGTGCTATGGACAGGGGTTACTATGGACAGGGGTTGCTATGGACAGGGGTTGATATGGACAGGGGTTACTATGGACAGGGGTTGCTATGGACAGGGGTTGCTATGGACAGGGGTTGCTATGGACAGGGGTTGCTATGGACACGGGTTACTATGGACAGGGGTTGCTATGGACAGGGGTTACTATGGACAGGGGTTACTATGGACAGGGGTTACTATGGACAGGGGTTACTATGGACAGGGGTTACTATGGACAGGGGTTACTATGGACAGGGGTTGCTATGGACAGGGGTTGCTATGTACAGGGGTTGCTATGGACGGGTTGCTATGGACAGGGGTTACTATGGACAGGGGTTACTATGGACAGGGGTTACTATGGACAGGGGTTACTATGGACAGGTGTTGCTATTGACAGGGGTTACTATGGACAGGGGTTACTATGGACAGGGGTTGCTATGGACAGGGGTTGCTATGGACAGGGGTTGCTATGGACAGGGGTTACTATGGACAGGGGTTACTATGGACAGGGGTTACTATGGACAGGGGTTACTATGGACAGGGTTTGCTATGGACAGGGTTTGCTATGGACAGGGTTTGCTATGGACAGGGGTTGCTATGGACAGG